>NC_066266.1:14991500-15303000 GCF_905404315.1 Leptidea sinapis
ATCGCAACATAAAAGTTATTATGACAATCAAGACACGTTTATTGCCATCTGCAATCTTAACGACTGCTCGTTTAAAGTGCTTTATGCCTAAAAATATACCAGATAACACTTAGGGCTAACATATTTTTGAACTCAAAGGATTTTGAATCTTATTCCACATGTATTAAGAATAATTTCAACATCAAACATAGCTATTACACCACCATTTAATAAACATTATTTTTATTATAACGATAGGTATTTGAGGCCTCGTTTAAACCAATTAAATGTTGTAACTATTAATATTGATATTAGTGTTGGGAGTACCATTCAGTGTAGGTAGATATTTAAATATATTTTAGAGGAATATTTACTCTATTACTCGTATAATAAATACCGTTGACGAATTGAATAGTATGACAGACATTGATAAAAATAAAACCCGTACTACGTCTTCACATAAAACGTCACACACGAAGCGTTTCAAACTCTCGTAAAGAATAGGACGAAGACCAAAATACTTGAATCACGGGGCCATGAGTAAGTAGAACATTATACCTGCAAGCGTTATGCACGAAGGGTTAACACGATCGATCATTTAATTTCGTAGGGCCTCGCCGATAACAGTTCTTTAAGACAGAAGAAAACTACAGCGGCTTTTACTATCACTATAAAATCACTATAAAATTTTAACATCCATTCCTTAGTGCCTACGTACCTACACAACGAAAAATAAGAAAATTTAAATTAAATTTCAGGATTTGGTGTAGGTACCTACTTGAAAACATTGTTTAATTAACAAACTATTGTGATTTAATAACTCGGAAGTGGCAGCCCTGACTGCTGTACCGGCACTCCTGTAGTTATCGCCGACAATAACAACGCCGAGTCTTAGGAGGATGTTATTTGATGAATATAAAAAGGACAACCACAACATACAACTATTATATGATCAATTTCAAATACTACAGTCCATTTTTTTTCGTTGTTTACTATGTCCTTACTTAAAAACTCAAAATTTAAACAAACACAAAACAAATTTGACTAAGTATATATGTTTGCGTCGCAATTGTCTATAGGTACTCTTTGTTGTAATTTTTTGTAATGGCAAACTATAGAGCAGATAGATTCCTGTAGGTAATAGAGAGATACCTATAGACAACTCTGACTCTGCCGGTTAACCTTAATCGATTGTCACCGGGCTCTCAACTCATCAGTGGGCACCGGTTTGTTCGCATCGCATATTCATTAATCAGTGGGCATCGGTATATTCGCATCGCATATTCATTAATTCATCAGTGGGCACTGATATATTCGCATCGCATTCATTAGTTCATTCGTGGACACTGGTATATTCGCATCATACATTCATTATTTCACCGGTGGCCACCAGCATATTCGCATCGCATAAAAGTCCTCGGTGTAACAGATAAATTCACTAAACGCCGAGCGGACACACACTTTAACACCTATACCAGGAAGTTCCTATAGGATAAGCGGAGGCACCAGCAGACCATCTCTCCTCGGAATCTCAGATTTACTGTCTATTTTTTCACCCTAAATAATTTTTATTTTTAATATTATATGTTTTCCTACGCACGCGCTTATACAATATATTTTTGTTTTTATTTAAAATAACAGACATAGTATTATATTTTATGAATGTATGTATTTACATTGAGATTGACGAGTCTAATAGCCTAAACAATTGGTTGGATTTGGTAGCGCCGGACCATCGGACGGTCCGGTGGGCGTGGGTGGGCACCTCTCCCCAATTGGTCCGGCGTAGTACTTGGTCCCCCAAGCCAACTGGTCATCACGGGGGATAAGTACCAGGATTTTTGATAAAACAGGAATATACTGACCGAATAGTGGACGTAAAAGGAATATCCGAAAGAATTGCAAATGAACTCACCGACTGAAGCAGATAAAAAAGAAGCTATAGATAAAATAGCGCATTTCTTTCAAACATTACAAGAAACGGTGGATTCCGCTTACAAGAATATGATAATAATGGGTGATTGTAACGGACAAATGGGGAATGCCATGAAGGCGAAGAGTATGCTGTAGGAAAACACGGTAATGGCAAGAGAAGTAAATGCGGAGAAAGATTGTTAAACTTTGGACAAGAAATCTAACTAAGTATCATGAATAGCTTTTACAAAAAGAAAAAGAGTAACAAATGGACGTGATGTTCTCCAAATAGGTTGCATCGTAATGAAATCGATTATATTATGACCAATAAACAAAGAGTTTTTAAAGATTTGTCATTTATATATAATTTTAATTTTAACTCTGACCATAAGATGATACGTGCGACATTACGAAGAACACACACGAAGAGTGGAAGGCTGCAATCTAAATCCGTACCCGGTGTTAGTTTTAAAAATGAGGCGAAAATAAAGAACAGCCTAAAAGAAAGTGAGGGAAAAGATAACAATAAATCAACTCAATCGAAATATTGCGACCTTGTAAATATCCTAAAACCTGAAGCTAGAAAAGCATATATAAATAATAGAGGAATACTATCTACAGAAACAACTCTTTAATTAATTACGAAAACAGGCGGAATAAAGAAAGCGTGTAAAGAGTTAGAAACAAAGAAAAATTGGATGCCTAATATGAAAGATAAACGCGGAAAGTGCACTAACAAAAGATTGTAAATATTAAATATTGCTACGGAATATTACAAGGATCTACATCAAAGCAAAAACGATAATCTCAATAATATAGTGATTGACACAGAGGAAACTGAACATAATATACCACTTGTTCTAGAAGAAGAAACAGAAAAAGCTGTTGGAATGCAGAAGTTAGGAAAAGCGCCCGGTCCCGGTCACTAATGAACTTCTTAGGATATAAATACCAGTAATTGTACCAAAATTTACCAATTTATTCAACGCAATAATAAATACAGAATATATCCCGGAAGATTGGGCGAAATCTATGGGTTTTGTTACACAAAAAAGGGGACAAAGGAGACATTTGCAAATACGGACCGATAAGCCGGATTTAGAAGTAACTTCTCCACTATAGATCATATTCACGTCCTACGACAGATACTTCAGAAATATTCAGAATACAATAAAGTGTACTTTCTGGGTTTCGTAGACTTCAACAAAGCTTTCGCTTCGTTGGAACGTCACTATATATGGGAATTATTATAGCGACAAGGGATCCCTAGAAAGAACATACGTATTTTCAAAAACATTTGCCAAAAAATTACAGCTCAAATGAAATTGGAAACGACAGGCGACGAGTTTCCAATTGAAAGAGGCGTCCGTCAAGGTGACCCTATATCGCCAAAATTATTCTCAGCTGTGTTGGAGACGATCGATTACAATAAATAACCAGCAATTACAATTTGTACACGAATATATTTATTTTTGGCAGAAATAATTTGAAAGAAGAACAGCTAATACATGGAAAAGATTTTGGTCGCTAAGTGAAAAAATGAAAAACAAAGAGATGCCAATGTCAGAGAAAGGCATTTTTTTAATACATTCATCATGCCATGTCTCACATACGCATGCCAAACCTGGGCCTTAACAGAACAGCAACAAAATAAAATCAATATAGTATGTCTGAATGGGATAGAGAGAAGCGTATTGAGAGTAAGAAGAAGAGATAGACTACAGATAAAAAAAGATAAAAGGGATAACTAAGTCCAAAAAAGTTCAAGCAGTATATTGGCCGATTGTCGAAAGACAAGCTGTTGTGAGGGGAAAAGAACCGAATGCCGACGATAGCTAGGGAGACTCCCTTGTACAGGATTCCGGCCAGATTATGGGTGTGGTACCCATAATCTAACGGCGCCTATTTCTGCCGTGAAGCAATAATGTGTCAGCATTACTGTTATCTGTCTTTCGGTCTGAACCATCAGCAGAACATCCTGCTCGTCTCGGCCCTTATTTTCATAAAACAAAGTTAGTTTAAGTTAATGATATTTCGTTACCCCTTTTAAGCTATTAATATGTTTTGATAATTAAGTAAAAAATAACAGCAATAAACCAATGAAAGTCATAGCAATAAAGGCTTATTTTATTTAAGTACTAGGTACAGTCCATGCAGCAATTCTAATAATTTTGTGCGATAGACAAAGCAACTTACGATCGTATACGCAGACTGCGTCCCATGGTTCGGCCGTACCAAATCCGATTATGTATTTATAGTTTTATCGATAATAATAGCAAGGTGTCAAACTTTTCTCGAATCGATTATTTTCGCTTCGATTTTATTGAAAGAAGTTCTCAGTCGGTTTAAACTGCAAATAAACTTAAAGCGCTCGAATGAACACATATTAAGTTCGCTAGCCGCATGTAGAGACGGTACAAGGTGTGTTCCAGCCATAACAATAATAAACGTTGCCTTTCATCGTGGGCGCCATTGAGCGCGAGATTTACAAGCAATCGTAGAAAGATTCCACGAAAACAGAACGGAATCCGGATCCGAGGTGCAGCAGATGGTTCGTGTCTAAATACGGACGTGATTATCAAAATAAACCTTCAAGGGCATCGCACCCGAGATACATTGCCTACAGTTCTTGACTAGAGACTCTGGTAAGCTTCTTTTGTTCATAATATTGGGTCCCCTTATAGTAAATACTTTCTACTGCCCGGATACATTATCTCTGGAACTGACGATGACGTCACATCGTCGCTTTGTTACGGTGCGCATAAGAGGCATCACTTGGTTACTATTATTAATAAATAAATAACGACATAGAACAACATAAACTACTTCTGTAGTTTAACAATAAAAGTCTAAACGCAACAATGAAAACTTCAAAAACACGTAGTGTAAGCACGAAATTATCACAACATTTACCTAAAGGTAATGAAACTGCACACCGTACTCACGCAACAGGACGACCCCGAAAGGCTGAAAGGGGATTAGTATGGGGCTGAAGGTTCCAGCGAGATACAGAGATGTGGCGATTTCCGCAAATAGTGCCTAATTACATAAATACATTCATCAATTTCACATTACTAAATAATGCATCTTACATGCAGTTGCTACAATCCTATAATTACTCCTACATAATTTTTAGGGTGTCCTTCAATTCCTTATTGCGATCATGATCGTCAGAAATGAAAGTGCGATAAATCTAGAAGATATATTGCAAATGAAAAACAGTCCAAAGTACGCCATAAACGACGACAACAAGCTAATCTACACAAGATATAATATACAAATATAATATAATATACCTTTACTTATTTAGAACGTAGTTATGCGAATTGATACATCTACTACTACTCTCCTTTGAGTTTTTTTAAGTTTAATCACTTTCTTTTCTTGTTTTTACTGATACAAGGAAGACATAACATACACTGTATAAAATATACTGTAAATATGCATTAAAAAAGGCCTCGTCTTCTCATTAAAGCTCAACTCTCTGACATTTACGTGCCATTTTGAGGGTACCACCTTTTGAAGACGGCTAATAAACAACAACATATAATACAATGTCGTTACATTTACCCCTATAGCCCAGTGGTTAGTGACGCTGCCTACTGAGCTAGAGGTCCCGGGTTCGAATCCCGGTAGGTGCAATCATTTATATGATGAATATGGATGTTTGTTTCCGAGTCAGGGATGTCTATATGTATTTATGTATGTTTAAGTAAGTATATTACAGGATATGCCCAGTTTGGGGCAAGATAATTTGTGTTAAAGTGTGTCAATATTTATTTATCATTATTAAAGTCGAAAGCTATAGGTAAACAATACCTGTATTTAGCTCAACATTAACGAAACTACATTTGTGTCTGTTTGTGTATATTTTAATCAGTTTACGAGACAGAGTCTAACAGGCGTAATTACAGAGCCACTTGTTTTCGTCTGCACATATTAGTGAAGTGGGTCATTCAGGTTTGTGTAAACAATGATATTAGTGGCACAGCATCTCTTTGTTCCACCATTACTGTACTGATGTACGAGTCGTAATTAGAACGACGTTTAGTGGTGAACAATTCCTTGTTAGTATCTTTTATGTTATACAATTGGTATTTACATGCTATGATGTTGGAAACAGTGGTTATATAGATTTGTTCTTATTTTACTTATACTGAGAGTTCAATTGTATAGTGAAAATATTGAAAAACTTAAAAACATGACCTCAGGATAAAAATTATAATAGGCTTATTTTCTGCAGTTTTCAAAATATTAAATTTTTTCGCAAGCATCAGAAAATTATACTTGTATCGTACATAATAGTAACACACTAAAATTCAATATAAATATTACTAAATTACTAACAAACTCATATATCATTCCTCATGTTAAATGACCTACTACTACTTTCTTTAGATATGCTGTTGTTCTTGTTAACCATCAATTATTTATTACCTCTTGTGTTACAAGACGTGGCAGTTAGTTATTTTTACTTCTACTGTTGGTATTATTTTTTTTACAAAAGACCAGCCTGTGGATTTTCTTTGCAACCTATTCTTCGCTCTTCTAGTGCACTAAAACACCAAACAAACTACAACCTGTTTGCATACAATTTCCACATAGTATGTGTGACAATTGGATTTTACAATCGATTAGTAAAATTTAGAATGTTCAACAAGAATGCGATTACATACTTATATATACGACCCATATAGCTGAATGGTTAGTGACCCTGACTACTAAGCTAGAGGTCCCGGGTTCGAATCCCGGTAGGTGCAAGCATTTATATGATGAATATGAATGTTTGTTTCCGAGTCATGGATGTTTATATGTATTTATGTATGTATAAGTAAGTATATTGTATTAAATATATCGTTGTCTTGTACCCATAACACAGGCTTTGCCTAATTTGGGGCAAGATAATTTGTGTAAAAGTGTGTCAATATTATTATTATTATACTTAATGTGATTCGTATAAATAAGACTACAATAATTACAATAATTTATTTTATTAGAACTTGGTTTCGTTTGAAAACAATCCATATGTAAAGTTCTTATGTATTTTACTAATTGTAATATTATAATACTCTAGAGTCTAGACTAACAAATGGAGAGCCGTTTTTTCCTTAGGTTATACTGCGAAAACTACTGAGCTGACACATCAAATTATTGATAAAAACATTAAACTGATTTTTTTACTTATCCGGAACATATATTTTTTGACTTAGAAATGCCTATACCAATTAGAGGTTTTGGTTACATTTTTCGACAATTTATACAATGAGAGTAATTGAATTTATATGACAAAACAATGTTTGTCGGGTCATATCTAGTAGTATAATATATTGGTAAGTTGCAAGCCAACAAAGTGGCTGCCGTAATATTCTAGTAGGTAGGTACCTACAATTATGACATTCTCCGTTAGAGGACATTGGGAACATTATCACGGACAGTAATGACTCGGCTAGACGACTCAACTGGCGCACCAGAGGGGAGTAAAACGTTAATCTTGATTAAAGAGTAAAATGTGAATATTTAAAACAATTGCGAAAACGCTATAGGTATATATGCTTTTACAACATGGCCCCAGAAAACGTACTAAAAAGAATTGTTAGGAAACGTCTAAGTGGTAAAGATTATTTATATCAGAAATGACTTTTTTAATGGTACCACAGATTGGGAATAGAGCAACCCCGCCTTCAGGCTGTTTAATATTTAAGTTTATTAAAAAATTAAGACAACCACCCGTTGTACTTTCCTTTTCTATATTTATGTTATTTGGAGTAATGTTAACCGAACGTTAATTTATGATTTTTTAGTTACAACATGTGATTTGAAAAAATAAAAAGTACGATATTTCTTTTTTATTTATATTATTTCCTTAATGCTCTAAGGCATTTAATATAATTGTAGGATCTGTTTGCCATGTAAATTAACAGCGTTTTGCAAAACAACTGAAAACCAAGTATTAGTAAACAAACTATTTGTCTGTTTGTTCCGATAAATCTTCGAGACGAGTGGTCCAATTGTTCACTGGCGTAAGTCATACCAAGGTAACACTAAAAATGTTTAGTTGTCAATACTTTTATTGTTTTTCGAAGTCGTCTCCTTTCCTCTCTACACCTCGTCGCATTCGATGCAACCACTGAGAAAAGAAGTGTGCCCATTCTTCCTTAGGGGTCTTTTCTATGGCATTTTTATTTATGGCGTACGCTTTCACCGCATCTTCAGGGCTCGTAAAGCGAATACCTCGGCGCCAGGTCAGGACTGTATGGTGGATGACTCATTATCTCGACACGTCAAACATTCAACAGTCCGTTTTGCGGAGTGCGCTGAAGCATTGTCGTGGTGAAGGAGGATCCTGCTTCGAGGGCGCTGCTGTAGAATTTTTTTCCAAGAGAACATGCAAACAGCGATTGACATACCAGTCTTCAGTAACTGTCCTTCCATCTTATAGCACATCTGTTGCGAAATGACCTTTCCGTCCAAAGAATGAGGCAATCATCTTTATTCCTTGACTTCTTCCTTTCTTTTCATTACTTGGCTGATCCTCGAAAGAAAACACACACTGAGCTGATTGTCTTTTGGTTTCGGTTTCGTTGCAATATATCCAGCCTTCAACACCTGTGACAATGTCAAATACAGCATTTGAGTCACCGCCGTTGAACTTATCTAACATTTAGGTACACCAGACCATGTGAAGGTGTTTCTGGTCGTCGGTTAAAGTATGGGGAATCCAGCTGATACAAAGCTTCCGGACGCCTAAATGTTCTTGTAATATTTTTTGAACTTGACTCATACCAATGCCTAAGCTTGTCCGTATCTGCTTATAGGTCACTCTCTTTTCTTCCTCTATCATGCGTCGCACAGCACTGATGTTATCTTCAGTAGTCTCTGTTAAAGGGCGTCCCTCACGCGGATCATCATTGAGATAGCTACGTCCACGCTTAAACTCGTTAAACCAATTGTAGAGATGGGGCTTCACTAAGAAATGCTAATCGCAGCCTATCATAGCTTTGTTGTTGAGTCAGCCCACAACGAAAGTCATAATAAATCATTGACCGAAAATTTTCTCGTGTTAGGTTCATTTTCACGTGTAACAAGAGTTTTAGATTTGCCGCCAATTCACAAAAACAAATGACAAATGAATGCAATATACCACATTAGGTTACCATAGAGTTCTAAAATTGAAATTGAAAAAAGTTTTCATTAGCAATGTTTCTAACTGGCCAGTTCTAAACATTTTCAGTGTTACCCACGTATAATTAAAATCTGTGAAATTGTTGTGGGACCTACAAATCACTAATCAAACTATGGCGACTATCTGCTGAGATTATGCATACGGCCTTCTACACGATCGGCATTAACCGCTGACCATCGCGTCCTTTGTCGGGGTTGATTTAAAAATTGTTAGTGTAGAAATCAGTTGACAAACTAATATATGGTCTATACCTTGGTCACGAGCGCATCCTTCGCGACAGGCTTTGCTTTCTTTTTTTTCTTCTTCACTCAAGCATAAAAAGTTATTGCCAAACGGATCTTTTGTTGCTTCCAAAGACAAAACCATATTCAGCTACGTCTTTACGCTTGGAATGCCAGTTGAGTCAATCACCAGTCGTATATAAAAATCGTTTGACCCGATCAAGGACACAATCGTGTAGATGGCCTTTAATAATCACTTCTGTAAGTGATCCGTTTGCTCGTATGTGCTCTCTTCCATACAAAAGGTAGTCTGCCATGCGGCGTTCAGTATTTCTCAATATTTTTTATGACAGTCTGTAATGGCTTGGTCGCCAGCTCTATCGGCAGTCGGCTCACAGACCGCATTGCGATTACATTCACAAACGTAAGTCGACACAACGGTACTTAATGACCCACATAGCCTATGTGTAACATAGCACACCTAGCTTGCCCATGCACTGCACAGATTTACTCACGTGTGATAACATATTTCTATAACGATTTGTTCTTTTAAAGTGATATCCCTCTTCTTGGATTAATTAAATTAAATTTGTAACCAAAATAAATGGACGATGCGAGACTCGAACCCGCGTCCTCTCGGGTTTCGTCCTAGCGCTCTTCCAATGACCCAAAGCTATGTCTTGAACAAGATTTTTGGGTTTCTAAGGATTCGGGATCAGGATAAGGATGGATCGAAAGCTATTCAGGTTACATTGCTTTGGAGTTACAAAATGAGGTTTGTTTTTGGTGTGTTTACATTGTAAGTCACGTGCTTTGTAAACTAATTGGAACATTAATTAATTTTGTAACTACCATCGCATCTGCTAGGCCAGGCGTACATACAGGGGCGCAGCAGACATGCGAGGGACAAGCGGCTCCTCAATATAAATATCTGGATGTGTGGCGGTCCTCCACAGTGCGATTTTCAAGGATTTTTCTTCGTCGTACTACAAAGCTGTGGAATGAGCTTTCTAGTGTGGTGTTTCCGGGACGATACAACACTGCTGCCTTAAAAAAAAGCGGGTACACTTTAAACGCAGGCAATGCTCATGTGATCCCTCTAGTGTTTCAAGAGAATGTGGGTGGCGGTGATCACTTAACACCAGGTGACCCGTACGCCCGTTAGTGCTCTTCATAAAAAAATACAGAAAAGGGTGTGACATATTAGTAAACAGCTTTATTTATTGAATGGTATTTTCTTATGTTACATAGCAAATAATAAAACCATATTCACTCAGAGCACGGTAATCTATGTAGTATGTAGTATACAAACACGACGTCCATTTTGTTTTATCGTCGCATTTTATCTGATACTCACGCGTTACATCACATCGGGTAGAATCGTGTCGTCTCGTACGTGCTAGTTCTATTCCATATTACACAAGTGCAATGATTACTTGTTTCTATAATAACAGTCTTTCAAAGAAAAGTCCACAGGTCATTCAAATGCTAAGCAGTGTAAAAGATTTAAATGTTATGTGTTATTTCTGCTAAGAGCTTAGCGATAACTCTATTGTATTCTAGCGATAATTATGGATCATTTTCAGAGTAAAGGATACGTCATTATCTGTGGATTTGACGACGATGACGTCACATTGTCGCTTTGTTACGGTGTGCAAAACAAGAATCAACATCACTAGAATACTATAATTAATAAATAAACTATGATTTATTTTTTTCTGTATTTTAGTTTGATATAAAGGTGTTGTGTTGTGATGCTGAATATTATTATTATAATGATGAAACATCAATGAAAGTGTCTAGGTGAAGCTCAAAGAGTTTTTGTTTTTTTGGTAGTACTATTATAGCGACACAGAACAACAAAAACTACAAAACTATTACCAACAAAAGCAAAAACATAACAATGAGAAGTTCAAAAACAAAGCAGTGATAGCACAAAATACCACGACATGAATTCTAAAGGAATCAATTTTGAGAAAATAAATGCCTTTTATGCTTTTTCATGTACCTAAAACTGTAATGCAACTGCAAACCGTACTGATACAACAGGACGAGCGCGTGGGGGTAAAAGGGGAATGGGAGGGGGCTTCACGTTCCAGCGAAGCTACTAATCCCTAATATATTCTAAGTCTAGTAAGTATAGTATAAATAATAATAATTTTAAATCGAATATGAGAAGGCGTTGACCACTAGTGACTAGACCACAAACCATATTGTCTATGACACAAATGGGAGCGAGTTATATCAAGTTTTCTCTGTCACCGCTACACCGCAGTATCTCCTTAATAGTATCGCGCCTAGCTCTGTGTTGCGGTCGAGTTGTTTCTACATCTGTGTGTTATCAATTATCAAACCAGTTGATCGCGGCTACTCCAATACAAACAGGAACCGAATCACCCCAAATTTTAGTTTTCGTTTAAAACAGCACGAATTGGAACCGTACGAAATAAGTTTTCTTATTTTAAAGCTTTATTGTGGAGTGCAAACTTCTTTACGCTCCGCGAGTAGGTACTTTATTTTTTAAAGCCAATAAGGGACGAGACGAACAGGACGTTCAGCTGATGGTAATTGATACGCTCTGCTCATTACAGTGCAACTCAGGATTATTGAACGGCTTTATAACGTACAGGTAGAGTCGGCTCAAGTCGTATAAGAGAGCGCCATCAGACCAGACACTCTCACACTCAGGCCTTGTTCCCGTCGTCGTATGCATAGACAACAGAACGCCACTTGCTTCTATCCTTACAAGCCTCACGCGCTCCGTTCCGGGTGCTTCGGACCTTTCCTATTCTCAATACGTCTCCAATTCTACGACAAATGTTCTACGAGGTCTTCCGCGGCCGAAATGCCCACAAACACTTGCCTTATATATTTGATAAGGCACTCTTTCTTCAGTAATTCGCTCCACGTGTCCAAACCATCAGTCACCAGTCAACCATAGTATAAATAAATATTTTATTGTAAATGAATTAAATGAAAAATTACTTTATGAATAATATATATTATATAACAATAATTGTTGTTAACTAGATCAGCTTTACTCACAATTAATCGGTGTTTGACCGTATAGTTTCGGACCAAAATAATAAGAAATTCTTAAAGATTCTAATAGCACTGTCCTTGATTCATTCGTATATGCACGCACAAAAACTAGTTCCGTATAAATCGTATATTCACAATAAAACTGCTGTTATCTCCACAGATTATGCCAAAATTTGGAGTATTAGTAACGGGACCCGTCGTAATGGACTATCAAACGGTGTCTCGACAAATAAACTCCAATTAGAGTGTTATTAGATCATAAATATGCACGAACTGGCCTCAAAGATTCTTTGTATGACTGAGCGACGAGCATGGGATTCTCTTGTTGGTCTTTTTATGATGCTAAGTGATACGCCCTGCATATTAGAAGGTAGTGCCATTTACTCAATACCCTGATTACTGTGTTACTGCAGAAAATATAATTAACAGTCTGGAAAAAACTAAAACATCTCTTTAAACTGTTCTGTGACAACACACGCTAAACTAAATACTTACAAGAAAATAATTTTTAATAGGCATAAAATAACAATAGTGAGATTAAGTAAAAAATGTTTTTATTGTAAATAAGCATGTGTTGTTTGATATCAATTAGCTAGATAAATCGCGTACACCTTCCTTAAAGGCCGGCAACGCTCCTGTGATTCCTCTGGCGTTGCAAGACAATGTGAGCAGCGGTGATCACTTAACACCAGGTGAACCGTACGCTCGTTTGTCCTCCTTTTCCATAAAAAAAATGTTTTATTCACAAATATTCATTTAACAGATGATCTTAAAAAAAACCCACGCCATTCACCATAGATCTGTGTTTTAATGATTTGTTGCTATAGTACAATATTATTACTCTATCATATTTTCAGTTGACAAATAGAGACCGCAGTGTCTTAATAAAAGGTTCCATTGGCTACACAAGTTACGGGATATTAGATGTTTTTAATAGGAAAAATACGAGATAAGTTTAATAAATCGACCTTAGATTAGACAGCTGTGAAAACATCGAAAAAAATTGAAGTTGACAGTTAAACTCTATTTTGAGCAATGCACGCACACTAACACAAAGTGACATATAAATTGCGAATGTAAGACGTAAGCTACGTCTTACGTCACGCACACTAAAGTAATAAACCTGGCCAGTTTTCATCGGTTGTCAAGCAGCAAGATGCTCTATCAATATTCGAAGTAGGACAACCTCAATATCACATAAGTCCCGTCAGCAAAAAAAGCGCTGGAACATTTTAATTGTATTCATGTCACCTTCACAGTACAAGTCGACAGCTAAGCTTTATCCGCTGTATTGGGATCACATCGTGTCACGCTTCCAATTCGACATTCCGTCACAAGACACCGATATGTCACGTAGGACGTTCTAGTTAACGTTGTATTGTCATGACGGTGACGCTAAGTGTGTCTTGCGGTTAAAGGCTCATTTTCCAGAGTACGGTAAGTAGTAATATGGCAAGTAATGAATTAAAAAGTGACTATTCATCAAATAACACGTGTAGATAGATATTCAAATACAAATATTTTTATTCAAAATAAACATAAAATATCATATCACTTATTGAAAGTCAAAAACTACCATCCATTCGAAAAAGTATACCTCAGACCTGAGAAGAACGGGCGCAACAAACTCAGCGGGCTTCTTTTTTTTTTTTTTCATAAAAATATAACTATAACGAATAAAGATCTTTAAAATGTAGCCATACCAAATTAAATCGAGAGGTTTATTATGTTTTATTACTTACAACCCGGGAAACGATGTTTTGTAATTTAAATAAATAATTGTCAGATGTAATGACATGTCACTAACTGAATTGTATGTATTGCGAATGGGTATTTCTAAGTCCAAAAAATATAGGTTCCGAATAAGTAATCACCAATAAATCATATACTACCTTAAACCTTCTCCGAAACACGCTGTATTTTATGGTAGATATTAGTATTATTCCGACGGGTTCAATAATTTTCGCAGAATAACCAAACAAAAAAAACGGCTCTCAATTTACATATTCATTCAGGTAAAAGATATAGGTACATCTATGAATTTCAAAGTTAGATAATTTGCATACTTAATCGTATCGTTAGAAATGTAAAAAACCACACTGATGAGAAAAACGCAAAGACCGATAATAGGTTATTAGAGATAAAGGAGTAAATATTATGTAATAAGTTATAAAACTCACCAATCTCGACAAGCTGTGAGGCAATGACGTTAATATGACCTGAAACAGAAAATAATTAACTATAATAAAACAATAAATTGTGATATCAATGCAACTTTTAAACATTTCATCATAGACGTACAACATGATTTTGTATTAGGAAAATCCCCTATTTTGAATCTACTCATTTTTACAAACTATACTTTTTATAGCTTGGATCAAAAAGCACACATTGAAACGATCTCCACAGGCTTCAACAAGGCGTTCGTAAAGGTTGACCGTCTGATACTTTTGAAAAAACTTTCCTACAACGGAATCAAAGACAATCTATTGCGTTGGTTCAGTTCGTACTTACAAAGTCATCTTTAGTCTGTTGTTATTAACTAGCATGTCTCTTCGTCTGTTGTTGTCACAACGGGTGTCCTTCAAGGATCTATCCTAGGACCATCACAATTTGTACTCTTCATAAATGATATCTCGTCTTGTTCCATACTGATAACTTTTTAATACAGGAGTATATCACTCCTGTATTCGGGACCAAAATGACATAAAATGAATATAGTCTGATGTAGTGAGATTTGAAAAATATTGTCAAATTAATAAACTCTGTCCCTTAAGCAAATTTATTCTACTAGTTTTCGACTCAGAAAAAACTGTGAGAGACCTTGGTGTGTATCTAGTATCAAGATGCAATACTTGCACTTGATGTTCATGTAGAAAATGAAGTACTTAAAGCGTACCAAACGCTAGGTTTCATAACAAGAAATACGAAACCCTCTAAGTGCAAAGACATATTTACCTGCCTCTCTTTGATAGTCTAGTTGGATCGCATTTAGAATATGTGTCACCATTCTAAAATCCATTAAATGCATTTTTCATTAAAAAAAATTAAATAGTTCAAAAAAAATCTTAATTACCATCTGCGTCTATCCCGCTGCTCACTTACAACGAACTGTTAGCAAAACATAATTCCCTATCTTTGAGTAACCGAAGACGGCTGAATGACGGAGTAACGCTCTTTCAAATTTGTAACGGCGAGATTAATTCTTCCCAATTCTTATCTGAAATTAATTTCGTGTACCGTCTATAGCCCTAGTGGCTTATCACCCAACTTATTCCACGTCTCATACATTACGTTGAATAGCATTGACATGTTTTCGTGCTCCTTGTATACCTAAAACTAATCATTGATAAATATTCAGTTCTAATCAATCTTAGATCTTATTATTTTTGCTTTGTATATACAAGTTTTTCAATGATATAGCTTACTCTTACCAAGTGTTATTAACCTTTACTGCAATTAACTTTTATTGTAAGTTGAACGTGAACGCTTGCACCAAAGCAGATGTCACTTTTATCTCCAACTACTATGTTCTCAGTGAGACGTTCAGCGGGATTGCAATTATTTTAGTTCGTAATAATTTGAATGTTTATTTAATCTTTTGTTTCTGTTTTCGTCACCATTAAAGAAAATTAATAAATAAGTAAATCTGCGCATGTCCGTATATTTATAACGGGATAATTAATAAGAAATGCAGTTAGTAAAGTGGCGGAATACAGTCCTGCCATTATTTACTTTCTCCCTGCTAACATTGATTTCTCTCATGAATCTTATTCTTTCGTAGTGAACCGAATGAATTAATCTAATTGTTTCTCAAACGGTTTCTTCGAAAGAGAAGCTGCGTTAACGCATTAAAGGGCCACGTTCGTATAAAATATACAAAGTAAATATAAGAATAGAAGATAGAAGTGGTTCTCAATAATAGTTCACGTTATTCAGGTTATTGAAAAAGTTTGGTTGTGTGACAGACCTATTATAGAGAGGATGGATGAAATTAGATTGACTGCACAAATATGGAATTTGGGAAAGGTTATTACACCAAACGTATATTGCAACATCAGAGCGAGATGTATAAAAGCTAAGAGTACCAAATCAGAAATGGACATAGCAAACAAATTCATTATCTCTACATGTTCCCTTTCCGAAACAGATTTGGGCTATTTATGTAATCTATACGTATTTTTAACCGACTTCAAAAAAGGAGGAGGTTCTCAATTCGTTGGTATGTTTTTCTTCATGGATGTTACCTCAAAACTTTTGACTGGGTGAACCGATTTTGATAATTCTTTTTTTTATTTCAAAGCTGGTGCTTCCCGTATGGTCTCATTGTAATTTGGTCCAGATCTGACAATGGCATCCATGAGAAAAACATAAAAGTCTTAAATTTGCTATACATATGTATAGCAAATTTTAAATGCCAATTTAAATCTCTTGTTAGAATATGGATCGTTAAGCCAACGAGAAAAAAATATCGTTCATAACCGTCATATTGTACAAAATATTGCAAATCATATCCATAATTTAAAATGGATGGTGATCGAAAGCGGACATCACAAGTGTACCGTGAAACACTTCCCCACTTCGTCACACGTCATTGGGACGAGTGAGATGCATATATTTTGCAATTAGCGTTCTAAATGACTTTGTTAAGGTGATCGATGTAACTGTAATCTTTTACACACATATTCATACACAGTATACATGTAACAGTTTTCAACTTTCTTTGAGTGCAATATATTTTAAAAAAGATTTAAAAATTTCAAACTCAATTTGAAGCTGAATAAAATATGGATGTTATACTAGAATAAATTATATTACACTATAGCCCAGTACCTGTATCATAATACAGATACAGGTCTAAATTATCATACTGTAATGTCTGCACTGTGGCCGGACAGTACTCAAAGCCGTAGCAAAAGTAATAAATTGTTATCAGTAGGAATGTTGCAAATGAAACAAATAAATCTTGTATAAGAGGCTTGTTTATTACGGTGCGGTAGTTGCATCCTGATTGCTACAGCCATTTCGCGTGTCTGTACTTGTTTTATATCCGACATTTGTTAGTCTAGCTTATTAATAGCTCCAGTCAACTCGAATATTGTTCTATGCGATTCTCTTTTAGGGACGAGACGAGCAGGAAGTTCAGCTGATGGTAATTGATACACCCTGCCCTACTCAGGGTTTTTGTAAAACCCAAGACTTCTGAGATGTTGTCTCATTTGCCCAGTAATTTCTCTAGCTAAGGCGCCCTTCAGACCGAAATACATAAATACTAACACATTACTGCTTCACGGCAGAAAAAGGTGCCGTTGTGGTACCCATAATCTAGCCGGCATCATGTGCCGGACGGAGCCTCCCACTGGTGTCTCCTAAGGGTCCCTCTTATATCCGTAACATATCGTATGTGGACTCTGCCAATGTTGGCAGACTTCTGCAAATTGGCTGGCCAATTTCAGAAAGACATTGGCCGTGAGATGAAATTGTGTCCAATACCTACTTGGTACTAATTTACCAATTCAATTCTAAAGTAACTAATTATGCTGTGTTTACCCAATTCACTTTAGTTTTAAGTTGTGCACATATATATGTATTCTAAGACTTTCTGTGTACTATCTGTTGGTAAACCCTAATTAATAAATAAAACTTCTTAAAAAAAACTTATCAATAAGAACATCAGCAAAGAAAATTACTCTTTAAGTAACTTCGAAAAAATCTTATGTTGCTTATAATATGTAACATAAAAGATTCTTTTAAAGTTGAACTAATTATAATAAGTACTTACTTGTATAAGTCGTTGTCATTGTCCGAGTCATTATTCATCTTGCCATTTGTGTAACGTTCTTGACTGTCTTCTTCTACTTGTTAGGATTCTAATACGAGAAACTATCGTCAATGTACAACAACAATGATTGCATATACTACTAAAAAGAGGTGAACATATATTTTTTGTGTCTTTTAAAGTAATATTTCATCCATTCCATGGAATACGCTACAATTTACACCAAAATAAGTTTCGGCTGCTGTATCTATACATTGCCACATTAACTCCAGTTGCTAAAAAATTTCGTGGTCAATAAGCAGCAATGTAAAGCATTTATAATATAGTTCAGATTTGATTCTGACAGGGAGCGTCCTCTTGACCTACTGCCGTTGACCCTTCCCTGAACAACAAGTCTCTCTATGGCATGCTCTCTACGTCGCGTGATATGTCCGAAGTATCTGAGGATACGGGCTCTGACTATAGATGAAAGCCTTTCTTTCACCTTGAGCTCTTCAAGTATCGAGACGTTTGTGCGGCGTTGTGTCCAAGATACTCGTAGCATTCGTCTCCAACACCACATTTCTAGTGCGTCAATCGTCAATAGATGCACTAGCTTTTTTTAATTTGATTAGTCATTGTCGGCATTATCCGACTGTCAGGTAATCTATACGCTAGTGTGTGGGTCTGATGTGACTCATCTTAGTCTTACATAATTTTATACGTTTAGCTCTTGCGGTTAGGCAACGCATTACAACAGGCCTGGTTAATTACTTTAGTGTGCATGACAGCTATGTCTTACACTCGCGATTCGTTACTTTATTATAGTGTGCGTGTGTTGCTGAAAATAGAGGGTAACAGTTCGTCTGTATTTTTTTTCAACGCGTTCCCAAGTGTCACAGTCTATCAAGACGTATTACTTATCTAAGATCTCAGTTACAACTAACGGGAATGCCTGTGAGAGTGCAAGTAAAGATATTTGATAAAAAGTAAACAGAACAGTATATTATTTCTTATCGACACACAGTCGTCTCAAACCGCGGCGTTTTTGCCGAGCGTCCGATGTCGCCCAGTGCCTTACATGTGGCGGGTTTTTGTCGCGTGTAATTGGTTGCTAGTGGGACAAGCATCGTATTCTCGGAGGTCGTTAGTGTTGGTTCCTTCTGGCCTACATCGGCCTAACGAATGGAAAAACTTTAATAATGTGCGGTTAACACCAACAATAAATAATATTGACGCACATTTACACAAATTATGTTGACCCAAACTAGGCATATTCCAATTCAAAATAAAAATAATATATTATGATATCACTTATTTAAAGTCAAAAACTACCACTCATTCGAAACAGTATGCCTCAGACCTGAGAAGAACGGGCGCAACAAACTCAACGGGCTTTTGTTTCACAAAAATATGGTAACAATATGTAATATCGTACAATAAAACTTATTTTTTAATAGCCTGAGGGCGGTCGCTCCATTCCCAGTCTGTGATATCATTAAGAAAGACATTTATGTTTGCGTCATTTTTACCTTGACCACACAAACCTTTTTTTGACAATTCTTTTAAATTTCGTAATATATTTGTTTTGAACATTTCCTGGGATCTTGTTGTAAAAGCATAATATATAACGCCCCACAAAAACCTTCTACCTAGACTTAGCCGAGTAGTAGGCATTATTAGTTTATGTCTGTTTCTGATGTTTACATTATGGTTATGACCGTTTCTAGTTTTATTCTACTATTTTATTCAATTTCTCTTATATGTCTATGTATATACATAACATTATCAAGAATATATATAGCCCATATAAAAACAAATAAACATCCATGACTCGGATACAAACATACATATTCATTGTATAAAAATGTTTACACCTAACGGGATCTAAACCCGGGCCGTCTAGCTTAGAAGGTAGAGTCACTAACCACTGGGCTATTGGGTCGTCCAAGAACGACTAGAAACCACGGCTACATTGAGATGTAGAACTCCGGAAGTTGCTAAAGTTGAGGAAATATGCAACACTTGGCAGATACATATTTGACTTGAGGGTGGAGACGATGGGTTCTTGGGTTCCATCAGCGAAAATAAGCATATTTTTTATTCGATATCTCTCACGTCTGGGAATAATTAAATTAAATTTATAACCAACATTTATAATCGAAAGTTTCAAAAGTTCAACGCATGTATCGTAAATCTTGTTTAAATCGCAGAGCGCTCGGTCGGAATCCGAGAGGTCGCGGGCTCGAGTCCCGCATCGTTCATAAATTTTGGTAAAAAATTTAATCGAAAACTAAGTCAAAGCACCTTACAAATTTGATAGATAGCCAAAAATCTGGCAATTACTGGAACAAAGTATGTTTTGGCAAGTAGTTAACGTTGCCGGCTTTTTGGGCACAAGTACTGCAGATTGCGATCTAAATTTAATTTATTACTCATAATCATTCAATTATTCACATTGTTCTAACTGGTGAACCCTACAGTACATACTTTTCGATCCTCATAAAAAATATGTTTAGTATGATGTTATGAACTTATCAATGACAAGGAAACGTCCAGGATAGCTCCGATGATTTCTGTGTTCTGCGGTCATTGTTTTATTATGTAATGTATATACTTAGTCTGGTCATAAATACTGTTACAATTCAAATAAAGAAAATATTACATTTTAATTTGGAATCCGTAATTTTTTTATGATTGTTCATTGAGTTTTCTCATTTTGGCGCCAATACATTGTACAATATTTATTAGTAGTGTACAGTTTTAGACAGTACGGCCTCCTCCAAATGTCATGAAATTTAAACAATGCTTCAAGTTTACCATTTTAACCTTATAATTCAATCTTAAATTTAAACAATGCTTCAAGTTTACCATTTTAACCTTATAATTCAATCTTAAATTTAAACAATGCTTCAAGTTTACCATTTTAACCTTATAATTCAATCTTAAATTTAAACAATGCTTCAAGTTTACCATTTTAACCTTATAATTCAATCTTAAATTTAAACAATGCTTCAAGTTTACCATTTTAACCTTATAATTCAATCTTAAATTTAAATAATGCTTCAAGTTTACCATTTTAACCTTATAATTCAATCTTAAATTTAAACAATGCTTCAAGTTTACCATTTTAACCTTATAATTCAATCTTAAATTTAAATAATGCTTCAAGTTTACCATTTTAACCTTATAATTCAATCTTAAATTTAAACAATGCTTCAAGTTTACCATTTTAACCTTATAATTCAATCTTAAATAATGCTTCAAGTTTACCATTTTAACCTTATAATTCAATCTTAAATTTAAACAATGCTTCAAGTTTACCATTTTAACCTTATAATTCAATCTTAAATTTAAACAATGCTTCAAGTTTACCATTTTAACCTTATAATTCAATCTTAAATTTAAATAATGCTTCAAGTTTACCATTTTAACCTTATAATTCAATCTTAAATTTAAACAATGCTTCAAGTTTACCATTTTAACCTTATAATTCAATCTTAAATTTTCGTCTCAACTCTAAAACATTCAAAAATTCATCACACGTGTCTAAAACATTTTTCGCCATTGTTGTTGCTATGTTGGGCGATGATTAAAAATTCTTTTTTTACTGGAACAGAAATTGATGGTTTCGGAATAGTTATAACTGAAATCAAAAAAATAACACAGGATCGCTACTTTATTAGTATATCACGGTAAGCAACAACTACGGCACAGCACTACACTGCAGCGCGATCTTCAACGCTTTCATAGATTGTCACTGTCTTTCAAGACGTATTAATTATCTATGTTATATATCTACAGCAGTGGGAGATTCCTTTTCGCAGGAGTTCGGCTAGATTATGGGTACCATAACGGCGCCTATATCTTCCGTGTAGCAGTAATGTGTAAACATTATTGTGTTTCGTTCTGAAGGGCGCCGTAGTTAGTGAAATTACTGGGCAAATGAGACTTAACATCTTACGTCTCAAGATGACGAGCACAATTGTAGTGCCGCTCAGAATTTTTGGGTTTTTCAAGATTCCTGAGCGGCACTGCATTGTAATGGGTAGAGCGTAGCAATTACCATCAGCTGAACATCCTGCTCGTCTCGTCCCTTATTTACATAAAAAAAATAGCACACCTACTCGCAAAAATAAGTGGAACATGGTAAATCCAAAGTAAAACCTATTTGGTGTGCACGGCTACATCGAATCTACGAATAAATCTTCGATCAGTACTTTTTATTCGTAGATTCACTAATATCAAGTCTGCCTTAAACTTTTTATACGTTTTATTAAAATGTATCTATTATGCTATCATTTACACCTTCCTACCTACACAGTAGAAAACAATAACATTAAGAAAATATTTGACATTTGACTTTTTGTCGTACAGCTAAGCATTATTTGACGACCCCTATAGCCCAGTAAATAGTGATCCTGCCTACTGAGTTAGAGATCTCGGTTTCAAATCCCGGTAGGCGCAAACATTTATATGAATGTTTGTTTCCATGTCATGAATGTTTATATGTATTTATGTATGTTTAAGTACGTATATTGTATTAAATATATCTTACTCTTGTACCCATAGTACAGGCTATGCCTAGTTTGGAGCAAGATAATTTGTGTAAAAGTGTATCAATATTTATTATTTGCTCTGAGGGTATTTTTACTTCTAGGTGTATGAAGCATCGACTTAGATCTTACTAGCATTAATTCGCTTTCCTTTTCTATCTCGCTGAAAGTCCGTTAGAGATGTTCTTTTCTCTCGCACGGTTTGTTTGTCTATACGTTAGTACTGTTTGTTATTTTTAGGTAATGTTCTTCACTTCTGGGAGTATACAAACTTAATTTGTACGAAAGTTTATATTCCAGCGCTCTTACCAACGCCCCACCCGAGAGTTGAACAAATATACCAAGATTTACGGATAATGCGGCATGCGGACGGTTGGATTTTTTTACAACTTGTTTGAAATTTTAGTATTAATTCAATATGTATACTCTAGAAGATTATAAGTGTGTGGTATGAAGTCCCCATCTCAATATCCGCTCACGTACAATAAACATCACTATACTCACAATCACGCTCAAAAATTGAAGCAAACTGCCGAAGCCTCTATTAGGTAGAGTTTTCGTTCAGTTGTGTTTCGACCGCGCTTAGAATACAACGCCACGCAATGGCTAAGCTAAATAATTACATTTCAATCGCTTAATCTTATGAGCGTATACAATAGACTGTGAACATTACTGCCAGGAAATAAGGTGTCAATTTGAGTGAATGTTTTAATGTAATCTGAATATATGTCAATATCAGAACAGATACCTACAACGACGTGAGTCTTCAATCTTCTTAAGCGTC
Source organism: Leptidea sinapis (assembly GCF_905404315.1). Classification (NCBI taxonomy): domain Eukaryota; kingdom Metazoa; phylum Arthropoda; class Insecta; order Lepidoptera; family Pieridae; genus Leptidea; species Leptidea sinapis. Next base: position 15,014,938 of record NC_066266.1, read on the forward strand.
ACAATCAAATCAGGTCGCGGTTGTGTCACGGTGTCGCACCAATCACGATTGGTTTCGGCTCATGCGCGGCGCATGCGCACCTTTTCACATTTTTTACCACTCTCATTACTCAGTAAACGGCGGCCGATTTACAGCTCGTCATCACACACAGTTTTTGTGGTAAATCTTTCTTGTTGTAATAATTTGGTAAAATTGCGGGTCGAAATCTCGCTTTGTTGGTTCTGTGTTGTACTTTTTGTATTGAAAATTCTTAAGGCTTATTCTGAACAGTTTTATATTATGTGTATTGAATGAGAAGTAGGCGTCACGCTCGGCTATGTGGCGTCCGTTAGGCTAAACTCTGCTTGAGTCGACTAAGGAAAAGTTGAAGTAATATACACGAGTAGTTCTAAAAATATTACATAATTCTTATAGTGTGTTATTTATTAATGCGGCTTCATTCACGATTCATCGGTGCGGATACTGGCTTGTTACGGACCATTCGGAGATCAGTGACAGTGCATGCCTTAAACTCCGACACGTCACACTATACTAGGTTCGAAAAGGTAAAAGCATTGGTTCGCGATAAAAACATTGTGTCTCGCAAGTTTCTGGAAACCATAGAAATCGATCGTCATCTTATTTTTAATAGAGACAAGGGTTGGCTTCTGCCACCTACTTGGAAACCAGTGTTACAAAACGCGCCTCGCAACAAGTCCTATAATGCCGATGTGCTTCCTTGGGCGGTCTTTCCGTGACAATACGACATGGGTACCTTCAAAAAAGTACCTACACCTCCTTAAAGGCCGGCGACGCTCCTGTGATTTCTCTGGCCTTGCAAGAGAATGTGGGCGGTGTTGACCACTTACACCAGGTGATCCGTAAGCTCGATTGTTCTCCTTTTACATACAAAAAACATCCTCACAACCAGCGGTCAAGGGGAGTATACTCTGTTCTTGAAGGGAAAAGTTGAGTAACTAATCTATATTCAGTTCTCGCATTTACATTTGTTCGCCGCTTTACAAGGTCGGTAACGATTGTAAAATTATTCTGGTGTTATAATAACATGGACTGCGATAATCACTTACCATCAGGTGATAATAATAATAATATAATATTCACATTACATACATTTACATAATCTTGCCCCAAACCAGGTATAAGCCTGTGCTATGGGTTGCAAGATAACGATATGCTTAATACGATTTACTTACGCATGCATAATATATCTAAACATCACTCGGAAACAAAATTCCATATTCATATTAATGTTTGCACCTACCGGTATTCGAACCCGGGACCTCTAGCTCAGTAGGCTACTACAGTCACTAACCACTGGGCTATATGAGTCGCCATATGGTAACCCGTGTGGTTATTTGCTCTGCATTTCCATCAAAAAGGAATGCCAAAGTATGTTGATCATTACTTAGTCTATTAATACTTAAAGATAAAATATTAAGTATGATATGAGCGATAAATTCAACGAATTGACGGCTTAAATAATCTTGCAATCTTTATGAAACAAAGATCAAGATAACGCCAATATGTTGCTACTTCTTGTCATCATTTCCCATGAAACATAGAAGATTTAATTTAATAATTTAGAAACCTAACGCCCTTAATGTTGTATACAGTTAGCGCATCCCACATACTGTTGCGAATGACCGCAATGTCTAAAAGGTCACACAGCTTACCTCATACTTTGTTGTCAATTTAAGTTTGTATTTCTCTTAACCTACAAATTTCTATACTCACAATAATATTACTTTAATAAAAAATTTATAACTGTATTTTAAAATAAACTATTAATCCATTATCTATCAATATACAATCAGTTGCAATTGGTTATTCGTGAAATTCTTGGTCAATTTAGTTAAAAGAAATTTCCTCCACAGTGCGGTTTTCAAGGGCTTTCACTTACTTCCACGTACAACCAAGCTGTGCAATGAGCTTCTTTGTGCGGTGTTTCCAAGGCGATATGACATGGATACCTTCAAAAACGACAAACACCTTTGTAAAAGACCGACACAACGCTCCTGTGATTCCTCCCGTGTTGCAAGAGAATGTGGGGGGCGGTGACCACTTGAAAGCATATGACCCGTACGCTCGTTTGTTCTTCTCTCCCATAAAAAAGAACGGAAAATTTGAAAATACCTACCTAAATCTTTTTGTAATTTTGTATAGAAATGGCTTAATATGAAAATAACGTTAGATATTCTATTAGCATTGAGACTGTTCTACAGTCACTTTATGTTTCCGCTACAAATCGATTGATATTTTTGGAACATACGTGGAACCACAGAACATACTAGTTTTTTCTGTTCCGTGCATGGAACGTATCGTATACCTAGTCTTGCCATAAATACTGAAACAAAGAAAAAATTCTATTGCAAATAACATTTATTACTTTTACAGTTTAATACATAAATATAAAACAATTTAAAAGTCCAGTTATCAATAGAAGCACACACTATTTCCATGGAAAACGTCTTCACTGCCAATCGTACGTTTGTTTAAGGGACTCCAAATTATCGACACTTTCGTGACGTCATGAATTATAATTAGGTTATAGCACTATCGTATTCATTAGCTCTGCATTCGACTCGTGTGATCTGTAACTGTCACGCACACTAAAGTAAACCTAGCATATTGTCATGCGTTGCTTAACAGCAAGACACTCAAGTCTATAAAATTTATTAAAGATCCTCAAAAATTCATTAAATCCTTTGATAAATTTTAAGTTAAAAAAGCGGCCAAAAGCGAGTTGGACTCACCCATGAAGGATTTCGTAATAGCAAGTAACATAATATAAAAGTTCTTGTATGTTTGACATTTACAACGTATTAAAAAAAACTACTTATAAACCAAATTTCGGAGGAAGTTTTCGTGGTAATGTATATATCATATATTTTTTTTAGTTTTATCATTCTCTTATTAAGAAGTTACAGGACACACATTTTACCACTTTGGAAGTGTCTCGCGCAAACTATTCAGTTTAGAAAAAAATTATAATAGAAACCTCAACATCATTAATGAAGACCTATCCATAGATATACCACATGTATGTATTTGATGAAATAAATATTGAGTTTCACATCGAGTACAGATGTAGGTACTAAATAGATATTTACCAACAATTTTCAACAGTATAGTTCTTATACTTTCGAAAATAAAATGACTGTGACTTACGAACGGACAGAAAGACAAACATGACAAATCTATAAGGGTTCCGATTTTTGCCATTAGGCTACGGTACCTACCCTAAAAACCATCCCTGTGATTTTTTTTAAATAAACGTAATTTTTTCAACGTCGTTTTTTTTAATACTAGACACAGTAAGCGTAGACAAGTCAACGCCCCGAGTTAGCTTTCATGAGGGTAAATCATAAAAACGTTTAACTCGTCCTATAAATATACACAAACAAAAACAGAGACATCTGCAGTAAATGCTCGACATTTCTCACCTGCCCGGTGATCATTCCTTACGAAGACTAACAACCGTTGTGGAAGTTATGTTTAAGTTTAGGGATCCGCAGGACCATATATAGAACAACTTTGTTTTAGTATGTTTGCTATAGTTTATTAATAGTGTTCTGTAAAATTGAGCACTTAAAGTGTGTGAGAATCTTTTTGTGGTTACTTAAAGAAATATAAATATTTATTTACCACAGGGAGCGACCATAACATAACATATTGCAACAACACTTGGTAAACGTCATCAAAAAAAAAGCGCATACACCTTCCTCAAAGGCCGGCGCTCCTGTGATTCCTCTGGGGTTGCAAGAGAGTGTGGGCGGCGGTGATCACTTAACAACAGGTGACCCGTACGCTCGTTTGTCCTCCTATTCCATAAAAAAAAAGCTACATCAGTTCGTAGAGAGGCTTTGACATGGGATAGAAAAAAACTCCCAGCCCATCTTTTAAATAATTATATAGCAACTTGGCCTACTTAATATAATATTATTCATTTCCAGACAAGAAACATGCATCAATATCCTCTATCTATATGATCTCCTGTACTATAAGTATGCCTCCATCGTCAAAGAAGCTTTAATATATTATATTTCTTGAATTTGTGCTCATTGCGGTGTTTTATTGTCAAATTTAATACTTAATACCATACCACAACCTGAGAGTTGAACAAAGCATACAAGATTTTATAAAGATACGTCACTCGAACGGTTAGCTCAGTTGATTAGAGCACCGGCACGGAACGCGGTCGTGGGTTCGAGTCCCGCATCGTTCATAAAACTATGTTGTTTTTCAAATTTTATTTGAATACATTATATAACCTATGAAGGAGCCCTTAACCCTAGCTAAGCTATTACACGGCACGTACAGTTCATTATTTCTTCTACAACTGTTCTCACCCCTGGGCTGGCGTTCCCCAGTACCAGCTTCTTCTATTTAAACGCAAACAATGAATTTGTTTATTTTATTTGATTTAAATGTATACGTATTTGAATCTTTGGTAATGCGTAGAGATGTGGATTCTCTCTGCTTCTTCTATCACAGTTATCTCGGGGAGTGTTTAAAGTTGTTCGTGTTTATCAACCGAATTCCACCACCGAACATTACGTCAAAATACCACCCGCATCATGATGACGTCTGGCACTCCACAACCACGCGTTATGCAAGAAAATTGCCTTGCACAGCCACTTTGAGGAGTCAATTACCGGCTGCTGTTTACCCGAACCGATACTACTTAGGGACCCTCGAGAACAGATCATAGTCAATCAACTAATCATCATCAATCGTTGTCCATGGGCGGCTGCTTCACCACTCCTCATCCCGTGACCGATTGCCCGTTTGTCACCTTCTTATATAAAAAAACTATGACTGATATTCCAAGCGATATTTTCAGTTGTTCACCGGGGGACTGTTGTTGTTAAAATTTATCTTGTTTGTTGTGTACATCATAGAGGAATAGTCCCGAAATTTGACCATATTTCATAATTTCTTTTAGTATATAATATGAATGAGTTTTTTCTCAAATCGCGATTGCAAAATAAAAACACTAAATGTTCTCAAAAACAAATAAAACTCCAGAACAGGCGACTATTTTGAAAAATAAAAATTATTCTCACTGTTTATTGAACGTCATATAATGTACATATTATTATATCGAGTTAATAACTTCGGCATTTGCGTCGAGATAGCGGCTGACTTGTGGACTGGTGTCACTCAGGGATTACTCCACTTCGGAGATGTATTTCCAATTTATAATTGCACTCGATAAGACGGCTTGGTTTAGATACAGTTATGATTGACTTAAGCCAACGCATATGGCTCAATGACAGTTAACTGTTCTTTTCCCGACTTCACAAACGGAGATCGTTTACAGTCCGTCTGCATTTTTTTGTGTGAATATCACACGATTTCTCTGACAATTGTGATCGGAGTTTAAAGATTCTCTTTTTACATGAAATGTCATATAATTCTTATACATTATTAATAAAGAAACTATATATTTAATACGACATACATCCATAAACTCGAAATGATGACTCGAAAATAAACATCCATATTTATCATATTATAAATGTTTGCAACAAGCGGGATTTGAACCCTTCTAGCTCAGTAGGAGGGTCACTAACCAATAGGCCATACGAGTCGTCAGAATAAAATAGAAAGCAAATAATAATTTAATACATATTATATACATTCATAATAAATTATTGATGATCTCTGGGAATATCGTTAATTGGAAATGATTGTTAATTACACAAAATATCGTTAATGAAGCTAGGTAGAAAGTAATTTTATGTAATTAATTTTTATCGTATTTCATTAATCAATATTGATGTAGTGTTCAATAATGAATTCTGTCGCTACTTATTTAATTAATTTCGTCAATGTTTAGATAAAAAGTGGCTGCAATTTAATTACGTGAGACACGGGAATTAATTGACAACAGATAATAACACTAATACGTTTACCAAGTTATATCTTTAATGGAGTGTATTAAATCTTGTCTCTTCGTACTTGACATGATAGTGAACGAGTTTCTTTAAGGCCTGAATTGACTTTGTAAACCGAAAATTCTCTCCAGTTTTAACCGTTTTTGGTTTAAATTAATATAACTAGCAGTTATGAAAACATTTAATATTATAATAGTGTTATGATACAATACGATGGATTTATGTTATACTTTTTGTTACTTCAAATCACATGTTTTAAATGGAAACCATAAATTGAACTCGGAATATTTAGTTTCACCTTTCGGTTAATATTACTCCAAATAACATAATTATTGTTTAGAAAAATGCAGAAAAGTAATATATATCGGTTGGTTGTAAATGTTTTAGACATACATAATTATTAATTAATCATTATTTTAACGTTTAAATATGACTCGTACGCCATCCTCCTAAAATCAATATCCGATATATCGTGGCATTAGTCGTGTCCTACTCTTAGTTACATCGTATTCAATGTCGAAACGATGATTGAACGAATTTACTCGTGGTGCGCATCTTAGCCCGGCTGGCCACCTGCACTCACCCTAAGAGCAAAGTCCCTGGTGTGTATTAATAAAATAAAATGAAACTCCTTATATTTTACCAAAATGAATGACCAATGCAATGAGAAGCGTCGTTGCACAGCATGAATAATGAACAAAATTAAAGTTATTATTACATTTGATATATGTAATATGAATTTAAGTTGAGGCTCTTCGTTTCCGTCTATGTATATTATTATAATAATAATAATTATTATATATAATATTATAATGTATTAGAATAGTGATTATTGTTTTTGTTATTATAATGTCTACATTATTAACAACAAAAACAATAACTCTTAAAAATAATGATCGTTATTTTTAATGCATAATTAAATAGATTCAAGCAAAATTTTAATTAAACTTAATTTTACTGTCCGTTTTGCCTATAAATATCCTTTTAAATTTATATTTAAATATTTATAGTCTTCAACAGTTGGTCTTATGAAAACCATCTTATAATTTATATATCTTATAATTATTCAGTCTGGTCCCAGAATTTGGCAAGTCAATGTCTCCTAAGAGTCCCTCTTATATCCGTATGTCCGTAACACATCGTATGCGGACTCTTTCTTCTCACTTTCATTACTACCTTCAGAGAAAAGAAATCCTATCTGTTACAATAATTTGTACTTATAGTGACCATCTTGGTTTCTCAAAATTTCAGCTGTCTGTCTGGGTGGCCGACTGAGATACTGACTATTAACTAAATGCAGTTTTTGTGTTAATTATGAACTAAAAGCTCAATCGGAGGTAAAGATTAACAGTTCGCTGGCTTACGACAAGTTCAAGGTTACAAATAACATCATAAGCCCGCATTCGTTGTGACAAAAAACCAATATCGATTACAGAGAAAGTGAATACCTACTGCTAATTGAGTCTACGACGCGAATTCAGAGAAATTGTCAACGATACCAATGTGCATGTTTTTGTTGTTTTACAATTGAATACACGAGGATTGTGTTCGGTTATAACCATATTATTCAATTTATTTCTTTAGATTACTAATATTTATTAAAATAAATCAAATCATAACTATATTTACAATACTATGATTTCATTAAATTAAAACTATCATTACGGGGAAGCGTACCAAGAATACTGGCAGTATTTCCACGTTGATCCGTTGACCGAAATAGCTGCCAGCGCTTGGGTTTCCAGTAGCGCTATTGATGTGCGAAAATAGTACTTTGTAAATTCTTCGCGCCTGTGTGACCCACGGGTTAAGTGTCTTGAACCAAACCAAACGGCACCCATAATCTGGTTGGCGTCCTGTGCTAAGAAGACTTGGACCTGGGACTTCCCTATTCTTTTTATGCCCCGAAGAAGCAAGGTTTTACTGATATGGCTTACGGAGTAAGCATTCAAAATATGTAGCATGCATGTATAAAATCAAGTGCTGGTTTTACAAAAAGGCGATTCAATTTTACTTATCTACAAATAGACTGTCACATTTCCCGGCCCAGTTAGTAGCGTTAACCTCTGGCGAGAGTTCCGTGTCACTCCGCGTACACTGCGGTGTCTGTTCGCTAATGAAACGAACAGGCGTAACCCAATCACTCGTGAAACCAGAGTCGAAGTGAAATCGGGGCGAAATTATACAGAAAGTATCGTTTGTTCAGCGCCCGTGAATACACCCGTCGCCGATTAGTTCGGCGTTCAGTTTTACTTTTTAGTTTCCGCCGTGCCTTTGAAGGAAGTGACAATAGGAAAGCAATTTACATTTCGCGATTCAAACGCACTGCTTTCATGTCCCTTCTTACTTGAGGGCTTGTATTTCCAAAGGTGCAAGTTTTAAAACTTCATATTATTTTAATTGATTGGAATAGGCTTATTTTGCGGAACTCCATAATTATTCAAATGTAAGACTGAGTCTCGTGCCAGTATTTGAGGATGCCTGAGGATGCCTCGTGTATAGGCGAAACACGTGTCGAATTTAATGAAAACGAATCTTTTCGGGATTTACACTCAATAAGGCTCACAGTTTGAATGACTACATATTACGTTTTTAATTACTGTGATAGGATGATAGATTGTATTAATCTTTATTGTAATATGTTTTTACCCAACTTGAAGAACGGAGGAGGTTATCAATTCGTGTTTATTTCTTTAGTGGTACCTCATACTCGTATTTCTATCGTTTATAAACCTGACTGGTCACAGATTTAAAAATAATGAAATGCTTATAAATGTTATAGAGATGTTGTTATATATTCGGGTTCGAATCCCGGTAGGTGCAAGCATTTATATGATGAATATGGATGTTTGTTTCCGAGTCATGGATGTTTAAATGTATTTATGTATGTTTATATGAATTTATATATGTCTAAGTAAGTATATTGTATTAAATATATCGTTGTCTTGTAACCCATAACACAGGCTATAAATGCTTAACTTGGGGAAAGATAATTTGTGTAAAAAGTGTGTCAATATTATTATTATTATTATTATACATGAGATAACTTCTTATAAAGGCATATCTTTAAAGTGAAATTGTGATGGCGTTAAAAATTGAGATTATTTGAACAAAATATACTTTTTATTTCCACCGGTTTATACACAACCGTTGATTAATAAAAGCGGTGACACTTAATAAAAAAGTCATGAATTTTCCTTATCTAAATGAGTTCTAAGAAAACGCTAGAATTAGCAAAAATAACTTAAATATTGAAAATAAAACAATAAATAAATTACCGGAGGTACATTCACAATGATATGGCAAAACTATTTATTTCTTTATCAATGTGTCTAATGTAACCTTGAACGATTATTTTTATTGCCAATTATTATGACTATTGGCTTGCGATAGCTTGCACTAAAAAGTCGAGTTACATTTTTTTTTTTTTTTTTCTTGGGATTTTTTTTTGTTGTCATATCTTTAACATTACCACCTTTTCGGAAACGGTGAAATTTTATAACTTGCCACAACCAAGTTGATATAATAATAAGTCTTTTTTTGTTTCTCTTTTTTTATGAAAATAAAGGAGGAGACGAGCAGGACGTTCAGCTGATGGTAATTGATACGCCCTGCCCATTACAATACAGCCCGCTCAAGATAATTGAAAAACCCTTAAAAGTACACATAACAGATAACACGGCAGAAATAGGCGCCGTTGAGAGTCTCTTTTCTGGATGTCAGCGTCTTGTAGTAGGTATATTTCAACGGGCACAATGTCAGATTTTAGATCTGTCATCTAGTAGTTCGGCACACGTCAACAAGTGTGGAAAAAAAACTTTATTTCAGCAATAAAATAATCTGTAGCAATTAAATCTAAAATAAAAAATTCTCGTGTGCCGGTGTTTGTAGCCAAACTCCGACACGATTTAACTGAATTGTATGAAATTTTGTGTACATATCGGGTAGGTGTGAGAATGGGCCAGTATCTATTTTTCATACCTCTAAATAATAAGGGTTTTTTTGTTTTTATTTTTTTTTGAACCATTTCTTTATTTTTTTATTTTATTATGATTCATCGATAAAAAAATATATAAAGTTTTAAGTTTACACCCGTCTACGATCCAGATCATAGATCCGCTATAGACTTGTAAGATGGCAATCGAATATAATGATTATTGTAGTACGATAAATTCAATTTACGATATTTTTGGTAAGTCTGAGAATCGGTCGTCATCTATTCTTTATACCCGAAAAATTTTGTTATTCAATTTTATTAAATTACTTTATATGACAATACAAAGTTTGCTGAGTCAGCTAGTATGTTTAGTTTTTGTTTGCCCAGTTTATTTTGCACGCGAAAACGCTCATTGGTTCATGGTGGCCGAATATGACGTCACATGTCAGAAATAAATGCTATCACGTAATATAACAAACGAATCTTCAAGAAAAGAGGTGATGATAATTGAGGCGTGACGTCATTTACGCTTCCGTTAACATGGCCGACCGCCATGTTTTACTCTTTTATTTAATTGATCTCAATATTTAAATCGAAACTGGCTTACTTTGCTTTATAATAAATTATTCATTGTTTAATACTTACATGGTAATATTGCACGAAGATTCATTAGATTGATTTTTGAATCAAATCTATCGTACCGCATTAGCTGGAAACGTCATTTGGAAAAAAAAACACAATAGCTAAACTCTAGGTTTTTGTAAACAAATGTTTACGTAACTTGTTGAAAGTGTGGTTGTAACTGTAAACGAAATGATTCGGCAAAAAACAAACACAAAACTATGGAGACAAAATGACAAAAAAATAAATTTATCGGTGTTCTACAATCGAAAACTTCATGGAAGTGCATCATTTCTATTCATTTAATTCCGAATAATCAGCATATACTTACCTCCTAAAACATTACAACCTTTAGTGTGTCTTCGCCTCCTGAGCAATTCTTATCAATATCAGTCACTGCCCTTCTTTCTACAAGACACAACATATCAGGCATCCTGAGGTCTTCCTGGACAGTTAATTCAACTCATCCCGCATTATCCTGGTGGCCCGACCTAAGTCCTAACAGACCAAACGCATTGACCCTACCCTAAACTTGCAGAGCTTGTTTATGCGACAATGTAGGGGTTCCGAAATTGTACACTGTAAAGACCGAAAAGCCCGCAAGGGCTGCCTCCTTATTCCTTAATTGAAGTCTTGGCAAGCCTTTAAAAAATATTGACGTTGGACTATGTATCTAATATCATTAAACGAGCAATTCTTGTATATATATATGTATATAATCTGAATCTTGGAAACGGCTCCAACGATTTTCATAAAATTTAGTATAAAGTTAGTTTCGGGGGGATAAATCGATCTAGCTAGGTTTCAATTTAAAAAAAAATGTAGTTTTATCCGTGTTTTAATGAAAAACAAAGGTAAAGGTCGTTACACTCTTGATAGAGCGGTCGTGGTCATCACGAAGTGAAAACTATATACAAGACTATAATAGCTCAGATGGGACTTTGGGTGATCCGGAATGCAGAAGACCCCGGTCCGAATCCAGGTGTTCTATTAGTTTTTTTTTGTTCAAGTTTTGTACATCCTGAAAAATCCGAGCAAGGCTCGGTCGTCCGGATATTTTATATAAAAGCTGGACACGCCTCGCCACATTACTGAAGTTCAAGATACCTTAAACGTAGAAATATCCTAATCAAATTCCAAAATCGGGCAAATATCCCTCAAGTATACATTTTGTGAATTATACGCTATTCCGACTCGTTAGTGCGACGAGATAGAACACTAAGCCTGAAAGTGCACCGTGAACAGTTAAAGTTTGGAAACCCTTTTATCAGTGCATTCAATTAAAGTTTCGTTCTTGTACGAGATATTGCAGCTAAACACAGTGAAGCTATATAGCATGCCATCTCAAGACTAGAGTAATTTGCGTTCGTGTAGTTTCGTATATATCGTTAATGAATAAACAGTATTTTTTATGAAAGTATTGACTGATTATAATTGATACGCCATGTCCATTATAATGCAGTGCCGCTCAGGATTCTTGAATAATCCAAAAATTCTGAGCGGCACTACAATTGCGCTCGTCACCTTGAGACATAAGATGTTAAGTCTAATTTTCCCAGTAATTTCAGTAGGTACAGCGCCTTTCAGACCGAAACACAGTAATGTTTACACATTACTGCTTCACGGCAGAAATAGGCGCCACGCCGTTGTGGTACCCATAATCTAGCCGGCATCCAGTGCAAAGGAGCCTCCCACAGTTTTCTGTATGCAGTGGTCAGCGTTACAAGATGACCGGCGCTCGATGCCGACAATCGAACAAATCAAACGAAATTACCAATACGAAGAAAATAAACTACGGCTTCTCATTGTTGCGTCATTCGCTCTAATCGCTCGCAGGGTAAATAAAGTACCTATAACGACCAACATATTTTACAATATTGTTCTACTCCACGCCATCTGTTATCCAGGTCTAGACTACAATATACAATCAAACGTTATATTTGGTTGTGTGCGGCAGTTTTGGCCTTTATTTATACCGATGTAAAGAACACATTGCATGATATATCAAACACAGACGTCACTCTCGAGTAGGATGTAAACTCAAATCAGACCGTCTAAATTACTATAGTACATTAGGGTAGGTTCCGATACAGGTTAAGTCCGGTAATTTAAAAGTCGATTTTTTATTTGTATCGTATCGATAGACGCTGACTGAAGCGAGGGGCAGAATAAAATGGTGTTTTGTTTAGAAGTTGTTCAAATTATCCGGACTTGCACAGTATCCGAAGTTACCTTAGTAATTAATTAATTACATCGATTTCAACAAAATTCAGCGTCGAAGCTATTGGAGTAGCAAAACAAAATGGGGGTATTTTAATTAAAAAAAACTTTTGATAAAAACTTAAAACGTTTGATAACTTAAACTAATCTAAGTTGAACTGTTTAATATTGAAGTTGTTTAACTTTAGAATAGCTAAGGTTATTACTTAAATTAAAATTTTTGTGTTACATATTAAAAAGATAATGTAAGGAAAGGTTATTTATAAATAAAATCTTTTATTGATTATAAAATATATTATATCTATTCTTACTTACAATTCTTGAAAAGGTATATTAGAATTTTGTATTGTACGTACATTACATACGGTACATTTTTAGTATCATTATTTAATTCTATACAAATAACAATTGGTTAGAGTAAGAGAGGAGCCTGCCTACCGCAGCCGTATGCGTGAAAGAAAGGGAAGCCTACAGACTGGCGCCGTAACGCGTTACGTTACGACGCGGTTTATCCCCCATAAGAACTTATCAGTTTATAAAAATAGTAGCTTATAAGAATTAAAAAAAAAAATAGTACGTATTACAAATAATTGTGTACGATCGAGTTCGGACATTTATCGTTCATTTGTTATAATAAATTCAGCAAAACATCGTCTGGTTACTAATAACATTAAAAATACAAATTTAATGAAACGATTGTTTTGTCAATGGAACAAGCTCCTGGTTGGAATAATTTGGAAAGTTTTTAAGTGAACTCACATCGGTGTCAATGTATGCGAGAATGTTGTAATTTGATTCTTGTGTGTGATAATGGTTCTTTAACTGAACGAAAGTTACTTTTAATGCGGCTTATTGAAAATGTTTTGTTAACGAATCTCACTGATATATTTACTCAAAAGGAGCAAAAACAAATGAGTTGTATAAAAATTATTTAATTATTGAATAAATGTGGTCGATTTCTTTGAATATTCTGTAGTTATTCAAATAAAATACTATTTTTAAATATATATTTTTGGTGAAAGTTTATCATATATTCAACCCGACTTTAGTATTCTTTGCAGGATAATGTTTTCTGGGGGACTGTGGTTGACACCACGTTGAGGTTGGACTGAGGTGGCAGTTCTCATAGTAGTTGTGCATTTGTTGATTGCATGTTACCAGTGGGAGGCTCCCGTGCACAGAATGCCGGCTAGAATATGGGTAACACAACGGCGTCTATTTCTGCCATGAAGCAGTAATATGTAAGCATCACTGTGTTTCGGTCTGAAGGGCGCCGTAGCTAGTGAAATTACCGGGCAAATGAGACTTAACATCTTATGTCTCAAGGTAACGAGTACAGTTGTAGTGCCGCTAAGAATTTTTAGGGCTTTCAAGAATCCAGAGCGGCACTGCATTGTTATGGGCAGGGCGTATCAATTACCATCAGCTGATCGTCCTGCTCGTCTCGTCCCTTATGTTTATAATAAAAATATGTGTTAATAATTGAGAAGAAGAGGTCAAAAGCGGAGTTTAACCCAATCTCAGAAAGAAACAGTATAAAATTCATAAAAAAATAGGTTAAATAAAAAAGTAAAAAAGAATGTGCGTAGATAGTGTACAAAGAACATGTCCGTATATTTTTATTTAAATTAATGCAACGAAAAAAATCCAAATAATATTAAAATAAAAAGTTGGCAGTTGTAGAGACTGCAGATAGAAGTGAAAGATAAGAACTTTAAGTATTATAATTTGTAATTTCATAATTTTTAAAAACTATTAGATTATTAATTTCAATTTATTTGAAAACTTATTTTAAATAATATAATCAAACAAAAACACTTTTTCAACAATGTATACTGAACTTTTCACTAAAACCATATAATTTCACTTATAAGATATACCTACTAAAGTTGCACAATATGTCAGCTGTATAGCTACAGATATACTGCTATAAGCATTTTTGTGAAGCAAACTCACGATATTTCACACATCCAAAAAGGGTCAAGTGTAAGTATTTTTTTAAATTATTAAATATATCGCGTTTCGAGCATGTTGGTGACGCAAATCCATGAGGTTTTCCTCTACCAAACAGTGCCCAACGCGGCTAAAGAAGTTTTCACTTCAAAAATGCATTTACATAAATCTTAGATAAATGGAGATTAGCGCGGAGAAGGGAATTGAGCATAATCTCACGAAATGCTGAGGGATCACAACATTTTCTCGCGCCATTAACGATTTGGCCAAAAAATACCAACATTGTAACCTAACCGTCTCGAAACCAAATTGATGATGTTGTAATATGTTTTCCTTGACGTAATTATCTCATCATGTGTTAGTGCATGTGTGGTTTATGAAGTGCTGAGCCAAAGCAAACAGAATTATAATAAGTCTGTCAATCAACGTCACTAAAACTTGGTCTGTGCGTCATTAACCCAATATAATATTTTGTTGTTAACATTGATATTAGATACGATTGCTTTAACTTTAGGTATACAAATAAGTTGCTTTCAAGTAATACGTACCAATATATATAAAGAAATAAAGTAATCACCTATCAATTCCAGTGAGAGGTTTTATCAGATTTTACCAGTTCCCACAGGTCCTTTGCACAAGATGCCGGCTAGATTATGGGTACCACAACGGCGACTATTTCTGCCGTGAAGCAGTTATATGTAAGCATTACTCTGTTTCAGTCTTAAGGGCGTCGTAGCTAGTGAAATTACTGGGCAAATGAGACTTAACATCTTATATCTCAAGGTGACGAGGGCAATAATTGTAGTGCCGATTAGATTTTTTGGTATTTTCAAGATTCCTCACCGGCACTACATTGTAATAATGAGCAGAGCGTATCAATTCCCATCAGCTGAACGTCCTTCTCGTCCCGTCCCTTATTGTCATAAAAAACATCCACCCAGATGTGTAAGAGCTAGAGTAAGATTCAAAAGACTATTACACACGAGAGGTTCCGTAACATCAAACAAGATATAACAATTTATATTTTGTAAAGGCACACTCAAACTTTTTATCTAGGATTAATTGTTTTATATTTTGTTATATATGGTCTATGCTATATTATAATATTGGTGTAATTCAGTAAAGGTACTGCATTTATCATTCCATTTAAATACATGGAGGTACAGAATCATTTCTTTATACAACCACAAACAACATTAGAAGCAAAAGTCTCATCTATAAACAAATGTCAGCTTTTGATGCACTCCAGACAGTCTCAAATGCATCTACCTGAATAATACTACAACACACACGGTATTAGACCTTAACTCAATGTATTACAGAACAAATTCCTGTGTAATAAAGCTTCCTATGTCAATGTAAAGTAGGATTTAACACGCAGAGTTAGAACATAAATTCCATTGTGTAAGGATAATAAAAGGATCGTGCTCAACAGCTGTATTGTTGGGTCGGCGCCGAGGATCCTTTGTAAACTTACAAATGCAGATTGAAAATCCTTTTTGCGAAATGAAAAACTCACTAGTACTTGCTCTCTACACTACTTAAGTTCCCCTCGCAAAATTGTCTACACATACAATAAATGTATATGACATAAACTTAATTTATAATTGTTATGGTACTATCTTTATTTTATTTTTATGGAAAAGGAGGATAAACGAGCGTACGGGTCACCTGGTGTTAAGTGATCACCGCCGCCCACATTCTCCAGCAATACTAGATTAATCACAGGAGCATTGCCGGCCTTTAAAGAAATGTACGCGCCTTTTTTGAAGGGGTACCCACCCATGTCGTATCGTCCCGGAAACACCGCACAAGGAAGCTCATTCCACAGATTTGTAGTACGTGGAAGAAAGCTCCTTGAAAACGGCACTGTGGATACCGCCACACATCCAGATGATGAGGATGATATCCTAACTTGTGGCGTGTTGAAGGTGGAATTCTTCGGCAGGAATCAGATGAAATTATTATTATTATTGTAATACTCATTTCTATTAAGATTCATTAAAATAACAGATCTATACATCAATCAAAAGCTTAGGATTGCTACAGCAAGCAGCCTAGGCTTCGGGCCATAAAGTACTAGTTTTATTTATAGCAACAGTGGAGCAAAGCCTTTGTCTATCATCCGGGATTACTGGTTTGATCCCCGCCGTGAACAAATTTGTTTTCTATATTCGAATTAATATAATCACTTATATGACGCTCTTACGGCGAAGGAAAATTACTAGATACACATAGCAAAAAAACTGCAGTTTAAAAAAGCCTTTCACCCGTCTTCACACAAAATAGATGAGGATACACATATCAAATGAACTGCAAAAAGGTTCAAATAAGCTTAAACCGAGGCTGTCTGATAGAAAATAAGCTCGTGAATAGTTAATGCCAGCAGTGTTTCCTATCTCGTGCGTGATCTATCAGAACGTCACAATTAGAACGTTGATTCAGCCCTTGTTACGCGGAACAAGCTATTTCTGTCGCGGTCGTCGAATATTAGTGGACACTATCGCCACCCAACCCACACAGTAACCAACAAAGCCACCACAAAAACAATTGCCTGCTATAACAATCAAGTCATAACATGGGAGGTTAAATTAAATAGACCAAGCCATACGATATGAGTATACCGCTCTGGTCCAGAGTAAAATAGGCTAAGGCTGTTAGAGTTTCATGCATCCGGCTCACTATGCAAGAGCAAATTAGAACTCTTTGTACCATAGTACATTTCTATACCAGTGCGGACATAATCCCGTCTCTACAAATGTCCTGGTTTGTAGACGTTAACGGATCAACAAGAGGGACGAGTGAAAATGGGAATTCCGCACTTCAATGGAATAATCGAATATTTATAAATATATACAATAATACCGAATGTAATTTCGCAGGACAAAGGTTTTCTTTTTGAAGTAAAAGCTTCTTTAGCGGCGTTGAGAAATATTTCTTGGGATGGGTATAATATGTTAAACTCGCGTCAGGACACGTGACCTGATCGTAAATTTGTAGGACAGTCTTTGAAATTATGGATGATAGTTAAGTTACTGATAAAATATATAAAAAATGCACAATGTTAATATTCAAATTTTCACTTCTGCCGGTACTCCCGAAGTGCATCACTTACTAACTCACGAACTTAACTATTCAATACATCAACCTAATAAGCTTATAATGCAATAGACTTTTGTTTATTGTGCAACTTATACATACATATTGAAATTTATTTTATTGTCGTCCATTGGTTGTGGTTTGGTGGACATAATAATATTATGGTTGATTTGATTCCATCTAATGTCAGGGTGTCGAATTTGAGTGTCAGTGTGCGCGTGCATTGTAAAAATTCAGAGTGATTATTTGTGCCTTACAATCCAAAATACGTACAACTTGAGTATTGGGTTTCGCGCGCCATTACACAGGATGTGTTAATCTTATAACAATTATTTTCTCGACATCGACATATTCCCCTGCTGTGTTCAGACACCGTTTAAAAATAAAATTAAATTTGTTGTTATCGTTGCCCCAAGTTTAATTTAAATTGTTTACATCTTTTGTATCAATGCACATAGTCAAATTATTTCTGTTAATGTTTGCGTTTGTGGCTGTACCTTTGATTTTTCTTTTGTTAATATTGTATCTGTGAAACATGTGTTAGGACGCATCTATATTTACGAGGTGTGTTCAAAAAGTAACGAGAATTTTTAAATTTCGCGGGTTTGGAGAGTCCGACTGCATACAAAAAAAAATATTATGTTGGTACACATGTCCCTGAAGTAAGATAAAATTTTCAGCACTATTCATTGCTTACTTTTTGAGTGGCAGCCGCTAACGTTAGACGTGTTTTTCGAGCTCGGCGATTTTCGTTTGTGAAAAAAAATGGATCAAAGAATTTGTATTCAATTTTGCGTAAAAAATGAAATAAAGTGTAGTGAAGTTTGTAAAATGTTAACAAAAGCATATGGTGAGTCTGCTATGAGTAAAGCAAGGATTTACGAGTGGTATAAGCGTTTCCAAGATGGTCGCGAAAACGTTGAAGATGACGAACGACCCGGACGCCCAAGCACATCAACAACCGATGAAAACGTGAAAAAAGTGAAAGAAATGCTTATGAACGATCGCCGAATCACAATCAGAGAATTCGCTGATGATGTTGGCATATCAGTTTGCTCATGCCATGAAATTTTTTCGGATGTTTTGGGTATGAAACGTGTGGCAGCAAAATTCGTTCCAAAATTGTTAAATTTCGAAAAAAACAGCGGCGAATGGAAGTTGCTCAGGAGTCACTAAATGTAGTTAATAACGATGCAGAACAACTAAAACGTGTTATAACAGGTGACGAAACATGGGTTTACGGATATGAATTTATTATTGCATTAAAAGGCCGTCGTTTTACAACCATAGATGACATTAAAAGCGAATCGCTGAAAGAGATAAAAGCTATTTCATAGATCGAGTTTCAAAAGTGTTTCGAGGATTGGAAAGGCCTTGGCACAAGTGTATTATATCCGAGGGAGATTACTTTGAAGGGGACAAAATAGATATTGATGAATAAATAAAGATTTTTTTCATAAAACAAAAATTCTCGTTATTTTTTGAACACACCTCGTATATTTTGTATCTCTTCCTATATTATTTAGTTCTTGTGATGTGTTTGTTATTACATTGCCAGTCCAGCACCAAAGTAAACATAACCTTGACAACCAGCCAGCCGCTCACTGGTGCAGCCATCGAACCACAATGTGGTGCCTCACCCACCTTGCCAATTAAAGCGACTTATTATATCATTAATATTGATACTTGCAATGGAATTCAATATTATCCAACTCAATCTATGTCCTTGCCCAGCTATACTGGCTACCTATATTGTGCAGTCTACTACATCTAATACTAACAAATTAATTCGTTTAATGTATTCAAATATTTTTATTCAAAATAGGATGTGGCATCACTTATTGAAAGTCAAAAACTACTACCCATTCCAAAATGAATGCCTCAGACCTGAGAAGAACAGGCGCAACAAACTCGGCGGGCTTTTTATATTACAGCTATTGAAAAACAACTAATCAATTTTAAAGAGTGGCTGTTACTTATGTTTCTTGAAGGTTCTACTCAAAAGCTGTACTTTTCCGAACATATGGTAGATTCATTAATTTAAATTAAATATTTAAATTGTCGATTCAAAAGCGCTTAGTTTAAGCCTATTTGGAACAAGTTTATTTTGACTTTGATGAGCACGATAAGGCTGTACAAAGAAAAAATCCCTTGCGTGTTTGTCCGTAAAATCTGTGGAGTATGAATCACAGTAGAAAAATGCGCACTGCGGTTTGCAATAAATCTGTGATCTGCTACAGAATTGATGCGATCTGTTTTCGCATATATTTTTGTGGCTTATATTAACAAGTCTTGTAAAAATTGGAATTCACCGCAGGCTGCAATATCCGTATTGATATAAATATAGTATATTGCGTAAACATTTTTTTTGAATACTGGTTTCACTCCAGGTAATAAAAGAATAAGTATTTTATACAAATACATCAAATCATTTCAACAAACGACACTTATGAATGAGAATTGTGATTCATTTACAACTCCATATTTCGGAAAATATATGGCTTTAATGAGAAGAAGTCGCAAGGTAAGTTACCTATGGATGCATTGACTCTGATATTAAAGAATCTTCGATTTTTCCTTTTGTATTGGATTACCATAAAGAAAGACAGAATCCTTTGTAATTTAAGTTGACAAGAAAATTATAAGTATTATAAAAAATAATATGTTAAGCTTTATTGGCCTTCGAAAGGCTATTTCAATGTTTCTTTGTGATAAACTATTGAGATATATCAAATAACTAGTTGTTACCCGCGACTTCGTCGGGATCTAAAATTGTAACCATATTCGTTGGTGTTCCAATACTGCCACGTTCATATATATTAAAAAACGATATCTGTCATCGTTAAGGCAGCTTTCGTTACTTCGTTTTCGTTCGAACGTATTTCTCTGATTTACTTTCCAAATCTAAGTACCACAAAAAACACTTACTCACAAATACTGTGGCTTTCTATTGCTAACAGAATTTTCAAAATCGGTTCAGTAGATCCAGAGAAAACCTCCTACAATGGCACAAACTTTAAACTTTAAAATATTAGTATAGAATAGTATAAGATTATCATGGTGTTGAATTTGGGTTGTGTTGTATTTACAAGCACTTGTAAGAAGGCCGTATTACACATACTGAATCCGCATAGACAACTTGCCTCAAATCTGTGTAAACAAATCTTTATCTGAATTAGCTAAATCAATAAAAATAGTCACCACGCACTGCAGTAAATCACATCAAAACGAACATGATCTGAGTCACCGTCAAAACTGCGAGCTGATGACTGGACTGTCGTCAACTGGTTTGTCATGTGACCTTGAGCTCTGACATTGCGAAAACATTTCGAGTATTTTAGCTTATTTAGTATTGTGACATTAATTATTCAATACAGGAATAACGGCTGCTGAACAAACACAGTTATTGAAAGTTATATCACAATATTATAAGTTATGTCCTGAGTCTGAATAAAATGAAGTACTTTAGGTATTCTAACGAACATTAATGAGACGGCTCAATGTAAGATGAAACAAGACAAAATCAAATAAACTTTATTCAAATAGGCTAACCGCTTTTGAATCGTCATTATTAAAAAAAAAGAATCCCGCTGAGTTTCTTGCGCCCGTTATTTTCAGTTTTTGATGTTCAATACGTGATTTTAATTCCTATTTTGAATATAAATATCAACAGAAGTTAGTAAAGTTTTAACGAAGCCAATGAAATAGCCACGTGTCAGTCATATAAGCGGCCGTAACTGTCGCAGTTACCTCGGAATGTCGCCGCTATATATAACCCCACCTGGACGCGCCGGATCTACGTGTATCTTTAGATCTTCGTAATGCAACTCTATTTTAAAGCTGCGTTTACATTTATCTAAATATATATATACATATGTCGTAGTCAAGAACGTCGAGCATAAGAAGCGAGTACGAAGATGATTTGGTATTCGTCTTTGCTCGGGTGTAATCGGCCTGCGGTGCGTGTGCAGACGAGAGCGGGAGCCGGGCGAGCGCCGCGCAGTCAATGAAGACCGATTGAGCGAGGCGGTTGTGTCGCACGCGCATTCCTGGAACTCCACGTTCTTATTACATAATCATAAGGCTTTGAGAAGTGTTCCTATAATTACGATTGCAACGTTTGTTGCTAATATTTTTTTTTTTCAATTAATTTATTTATAAAACAGTACACTAAGTTAGAACTAAACATGATAACGTGTGTTTGTAAGAATGTTTACTTGCTGTCATGATCAACGCCCACAACAATGGACCATGTGACCGGACTTGCACAGTCATATAATTATATTTTTATACCGTTGTTATGTAAGTGGACAAAATGGTCGGTATTTACATACTAGGAACACAAAACCTTAAAAGCCTGATGATCTTGTAGTTGTAGTCAATTTAACATTTGCTGAAACTTCCATAATGTATAGGTACGTTAAAATTAAATTTATTATAATCAACTTATTGAAATATTTTTGTGTTGTAAAGTGCGAGTAAAAATATTTCACTAATCAACAAGGTACTTAGTAATTAAATTCTTTGTAAAAATGTGCTAATCGATCATTGAACCGCATTTATCACAGTTTTCACGTCTATACCTGTTTTTTTTTTAATGTAACTCCATGTCCAACTTTTTCTACGTTTGATTTTAAAAGGAAATAGAACAGGTCACTGAGAAAAGGACTTCAAATCCATTCTTTAACTAATTGATTTCTTTTAAAAATAATAATTTATTACTTGGGAGAGTGTATCAAGGCTTTCAGCTTCGCCCCGTGCTTCTAAATTACACCCTCGTAGAAAATCACTAACATTACTAGGACACTTCTTTGTGAATGACAAGTGTGTATAGCTGTCACTGTACTTATTGGAAAATGTATTATTTAAATCACACCAAAGAAAAAATATTATACCGCAATGTATTTTTATTATTATCTAAAGTATAACACTGCGACTCTCAATTAATATGAGCGTTCGCTTCACTGTCATTTAATTATCTTAATATATATAAATTACGTGACACGTTGCTTTTCCGCGATGGACTCCTAAACTAATGAACGGGTTTTAATGGGGATTACTTCATGGAGTGCAGTTTAGTCCAACTTGAGAGATAGGATAATTTTTATAACGATTCGGGACCCATAATTATTTTTATTTTTAATTTAAGTTTTTTATGGACATATTTTCTATGAGAGGATTTAGTTACGCACGGTTTAACAGTTCCGCTGTGAAACATTTTCATTATAACAACAGGGAGAGCATTTTTTACGAAATAATCCGTGGACGTTTTGAAATGTTATTTTCAAATTCCTATAAAACAGTTTTTTATTATCAACAGAACAACGTCAACGTCGGGTCAGCTAGTTATTTATAAAAAACTAAGTTAGATTTTATTAGAGTATATTTTTCCTCGCCTTGAATCCAGAATATTGTGGAAAATGAGATTATGAGGCGTGCATTTTTGTATTTTCCAAACTTTTTTTTTCTATTTCCATGCCTTTTACTAACACCAAGCAAATATCCAAGGTTGTTGTTAATTTCTTATGTAAGTTTTAATACGCGGCAATAGAACTACATGCTCTATAAAATGTTTCAACTATCACGCATAGAATGTAGTAAGTTTCACGCGATGCAGCCGGCTGACAGACTAAACGAACGAATCATAGTGGATAAGCAAAAATATATGCTGGCATACCTAATGGGTACTGGATTCGGAACCGTAAAACCCACGGGTTTCTTTATTAAGGTTTGATCATCCATAATCATCAGACTTACTAGAAGAAGAAATGCATATTGAAGTAGTAGTTTCATAAATATAATATAAAAACTAATTTAGGCTGCCGCATATAAAAAATGGAGCGGATTAAGAACAATATTGGGTTTATTAGGTATTATTTAAGGAATGATTCACATTATTGTGTAGCCGGCTTCACACTTCAAGATCGATGAATGTTTTACAAAACACGATTACCAAAACATAACCTACACGTGGTTTTTTGAGGGAAGGGTAATGTAACAGCACCCTTGTATCAGTAGCAAATTTTAGTCCTCTGTGGAAGAACATCAGTCGAAATTAGGAGTTTAGCATCATGTACCAAGCACACGAAGCGAAGCGCTTCTAGCGCTCACCCGGTTCATCCGGTATGGACCCAGCTAATTGAATTTCTGTTCTGGACAAACGACGAGTATGGACACGAAGAGTTAGCAGTGTTGGGCGAGGACAGTTGTCTGGGAACAAACAAACACCCACCTCTTCCGGCTCCGATATCCTTCCCCCACACCACATAACGTGGACTCAGTTTAGAAAGTGTGGCTTATCATGTATCTTTGTTTAGTATCTATAGAATGACTAGCGACTTTGGTCGGGTGAAATGGTTATACTGTGGGTTATTGATTTCAGTTATGAGTGGTCGGCAATTTTAATAATCTGGCGCACTTACAATATATTTCACGGGGACACCATGGTTGCGCATCCAAACGGACTTCCCTATAGAGCTGTATATATTTTATTGCAAGCAGCGACTGGTTGTGCCACTACGCGTGGTGTTCTGGTGAGATATAGCCCTTGTAGTATTAGCGACTTATTTTTTAAAACACTTTTAACACAGATTACCTTGTCCTAAGCTAGGCATAGCCTGTACTATAGGTGCAAAACAACGATTTAAGTTCAAATTGTAACATTTTATTTAGTTCACAAAATATCATGAGTTTTTTGTTGCATTAAATTTTAATAAGTACAAAACTTATTTTCGAAATAAAAGTAGTATTAGTGGCTTTAATATCCGATAGATAAACGAATGTCAGGCTTTACCGTGATAAACAGGAACAAATACACGTAAAAGAAAAAACTGTATTTTGACAGTGACATAACAAGCAGACACTTTTTTATATGTTAGTTGTTACTAGCCGTTCCCACGCGCTAATTTTAAAAGGAATTAAAATAATGAAGGAACATTGGAATTTGATGAATAAATAGCCTAAACCATCTAGCGTAAATTTTGCATCGAATGGTGGAAGTTTCATGTCGATACGATAAGTGGTTTAGGCGTGATTGACCCTCAAACAAAGACCATTTTCATTATATATATTTATATATATATATATAGAATAGCCGTTACCGCCCGCTGCACTGTGCGAATTTTAAAAGGAAGGAACGTTTTAATTCGAAAAACAAGTACCAATGAACCATCTGGGATAAATTTCATGCAGATACGATCAGTGGATTAAGCGTGAAAGGGCCTCAAACAAAAACCATTTTCATTATATATATAGAGATTGATTATTGATAGATTGTCTAAGTATTTTGGATTTCAAGAATTGATCATGAGCGGCACTGCTTTTAAGTTGGCAGGGTGTGGGTAAGTGTCACTATCCATCGAGAAATGAAGTAAATTTGTTATCGGTTTCATCACTTCGTCAAAAAATAACAATAGTGTAGTTTTTATATATTTTGATTACGTTGAAAAAACAACTAGAAGGTCCGCCGTCTATTCGATACCCAGTACTGATGACTTCACCGGAGTGTTATGACGGTTGGTAGCAAGTCACGACCACAGTAATTACCAGCGCTAGAGTTAATCATAAAGTAGCAGCCATGCTGTCATCAGTCGCTAGTACTCGTACATGCAAAATACAATGTGAAATGACAACAATTGATGCGTATTTACAAATGGGCACTTTCGAATATACAATGTATAGTACTGAAATAGTGAAGAAATTGATTGCATTTAAATCTACTTAATAAACAATAAATAAATAAAAAAGACATTAATTCTACTACTCCTGCTTATATAAGCACAAGTTTTTATAGTTAATTTTAATGGCATTAGGAGGAATAATGATCACACTTAAATCGAAACCAAATACAAAGAATACACTTTCATACTCAAAACTTAGAAAAGGCAACTGACAACAAGGTAGTGACACAAATAATTAAGTGTTGTAAGCAAATATTAAGTAAAAGAAAGACAGCTGATAGGATCAGGCTATTACCAGATACGAGTAGCTAACATGACATGGTTGATGTGACGACACGGGAACACTCACAGCAAGCAACAACAGAGAAAACAGCCGCTAACGATGAAAGTGCGCTATCAATTGTCAATTGATCAATAGCGCACTTAACACAATGCCGAAAAGATAGATTCAGATAAGATTGCCTTTCTAGCGTATTTACCGCCTTGCTCCTTTCCGAGCATAGCCTTATAAGTACGTAGTCCATACTTAGGAGCACTTACCAAAAACACCAGTTTTCACCAGGAACTAAGTAATTTTGTAGACCTTAAAAAAAGTGATTGCAAAAGTACATATTACATAATCATTCAAAAGTAAATATTACTGGAACTAATTTGTTTTACTGGCAGAAAATGTCACGTAACCATAAAGCAAAAAAAAAAAAAAATACAAACAATCAGAATAACCATGATGTTAAATTACTTTACAAGCGACCCACGCGATAATGAAGGTTAAACTTAAATATTCTACATTTATATATTTTAAAATACTCATCAAAATAAAATCTGCGATAAAATAATAATAAGTTGGCGCAGTACCAAAATGGAATAAATGGGCAAATTGACGAGTTAATTACTGAGAACTTTTCTCACATTAAAACTAACACAAAAGTATAAAAACGTAGCAATAACCAAGATTCCCACCGCCATAATTGAGGTCTGCAAACAAACACATCGATTACGTAAAACGACATTGTATTCTCGCATCAACACCAACAGGAGTGATAATATCGCACTTAGCACCAGGGCCATAAGGGTTAGTTTGTGTGTTATACAATATAATATACTGCATGCACCATTTATAATCACTTTCGCCTTCGTTCGATAGTGCCTATTGATAAAAAGCAAGTGTGCCAATCGAAAAGATACGCATTAAGAAAATGTAACTAAGAGTTATGTAGAGCGTCTTCATGTACCCAAAGGAGCGGTGTACCTCAGGGTTTTGTTTTTGGTCCTATGTCAATCACAATATACTAAATTGTATTGAACAAAATAAGCAGTTGCAAGACTAACAAAAATAAAAGAGGCATTATTGTAGATACATCAACTCTTCTCGACAAAGACACATGGTTGATATAAATGACTCATCAGCCCTTAGAACGGTTGATAGTGAGAACGCTGTAGCTCCAGCCGCACCTATGTCTATATAACATTTAATCACTCGAGGCCGATCGCGAACATTTTTGAAAAGTCACTCCAAAGAAATCTTTTTTCAGAAAATAAATGACATACCTAATTCTCTATGACGTTCGGAAAGTCGACGAGGACGACTTAGTATAACAAATAATATTTTAATGTGCTGTTTCTTCGTTGAGACGTCTTTAGAAAACGGTCGGTCACAAATCGCAGCATGATACACGTAGAACTAAGTACTTTTTAACGTCGATGGATCATTAGTGAATTGAGACGAACTATCCCACTCTCATCATAGATAATAATGCAAAAAAAACAACTAAAAATTTATTATTCGTAAAGATCTCCCTCGGCAGGGTTTCGTCCTTACCAGATTACGCTTCAAGGTCATGCTTAGTGTCGTAAACTATGATGTCATTGAAGCGTTAAGGCTAAGGGATTAATAAGGGATTCATAAGTATCTATGATCAGATGTATGCAATGACATAAATCAGTGGCTATCTGCAAAGGGAAGTTACTGCCACATTCATACAAAGATTACTTGAGAGAACTGAAATAAAATGAGCTAAGTAAGGTGGGCGTCGTGTCGCCTTGACACCGAGACTCGCTCGATCTTATCTTGTAAATTAATTTCAAACCTTGATCGGAACACAATCTCCTTACCAATTCAATTTAATAAATCTGATTTATACATAATGGGAATCAACTCAAGAGCTGAATACGAATCTTATAATGTACAACTGAATGCGTTGAGATCATTTTAACGCAGCTGTTTAGGACTACTACTGGTTAATCCCTCTCCACTCCATATTCGACTATGGATTGTGAATCCGCAGAGGGTTAAGTATATACCGATTATATAAAAAGGGGAATAGATGCTATCTCTCATGGTCTATCACAGGGTGATTTTTAGAGCTAATTCTTGCCGCACAATATTCCAAATAGTAAAATAACATCATCATCATCACTTGAATGTGTAGCGGTCATCAACAGTCCCGTTCTCAAGGTAATTTCTTCACTGTGCATACAAAATGTCTAATGAGGATCCTGACTGATTCGACCTTATTAAAATGTGCGTTAAAGGCCGGTAATGCTACTGTACTGTTTGAGAGCCCACGGATGTGATCACGCACTATTGGCTCGTATTATCATATGTCCTCCTATCCCAAAAAAGGCTTCTAATTATCTCCTTGGTTACAAGCAAGCTTCTCATATTATAATTCGAAAGGGATGTGTACTATTGTGTCTGTGTCATCTTCTTCTTCTGGTACCATAGAGGATATGGAATGATCCAAGGATCATTTTTCTAACCGCTTCTCTAACTTGAGTGTTTCTTCCCAGCACGTCAGCTCTCTCGAGTGCCCATCAAGTATTTAATTTTCTCGTGCCATGTCATTCTCCTACGGCCTCTACCCCTGCTTCTGTGTATCTATTAGTGTCACATCGATTTGAAAACATGGTGCAGGAATCTTGGACTAGAGTACGATGGTACAGGGAAATTTTCTTTGGAACCGCCGCAATTATGATCCAAAATAGCCCATCTCAGGACAGTTACTGCGCTCAAGATAAAGGGCAATACCGACCTGAATTTAATGATTTACGACCAGCAATTACTCTTACGACATTCTCGATAAATGGTACATATTCATAAATGGTAATACATTTCATATCTCTCGATGCCGGATGGAAAACTGAGGCACAGTACAGGGCATTGAGGCTAAATATAGTTTAATGGAAAGTGCTTATACAAGTTACTATTTTATCTGCAACTTATATTAAGCCAATAATATCAGTTTACAAGGTCCAATTAAGTATTTAATTTACATATTATGAATTATGAAAGTGCATTTAATAAGAATCAGTGTGCGTCATTTTAATTAATTACTACATTTTAAAAAATATTAATTGGCTTTAAACCTTTTGAAAAATAAAATTATGGACAAATTAGGTACTTAGAATAATTTTATTTATTAAATAGCGAGATATTGAAGGATATTGACAAACCGTTAAGGAACTGAGACTTTAAAGATTGAAGTTATTATCATTTAAATTATAACATTATTAATTTAAGGTACTAAGGCTCAAGACTGAAATTAGAGAAATAGAAAAAAAGCCCAAGACGTCTGTGTGACCCTTTCAAAGGTTTCGTTCGAGAAAAAAAATGTCATGTTAACGTTCAATTTTGTTACGCTACCTGCGTATAAATTTTGAAAACCTGTAAGCAGAGATAACCGTAATAAGACAATTGTAATTGTAAATACGAAGGAACCACTTTGCAAGCATCGTAAAACCATTATCATAACCAAACAAATGAAAAATCATAATCTACACAAACATAACAGCAACGATTAATTATTGAAATAAAGTGACTTTCAACTCTCAAGGTCAACGCAAGGTCACGCCTACGGTCCGCAAAAACAACATTATGTCAACAAAAACTTTTAGAGCTATAAATCGAATAAAGGCCCCTGTCCACTGTCACGTGTCGCACGTTGCGTTTACAATGATAATATTGTTCTAATGAGCTCACATTCCATTCGTAATTCGCTTCCGATTGACTACTGTCTTACTAATAACAATAATACGTATGTTTGCATGGTTACATGAACGTTTGTCGGAAAGTTTAAAACGGGCCCAAGTATGGTTTACATAAACTTTAAGCATATTCATTCATTTCCAGTGTGTTGTAACAATTTCATAAAATAAATCACTTTAACAATTATTGAGGTCAATTATTAAATACTGTATAGAATACATATTTCCTACTGTTAAGAAATTTAAGCCTCAGTAAGAAACTAGAAAATTGGCCAACTAGAAGATGCGCTGATCGAATAACAAAAACTGAAAACCAAGAGTAATAAAAATCAACACCTTGAATAAGAAATTAGAAGAGTTTATTTTCGAATAAATAATATTCAATAGTCAACGCTAGGAAATGGAAATATTTCACCACCAATGGTTTAGCATGCAAGCTGTTTTGCTGTCGGTCCCGCTAAAGTATGCATTGTAATTAAGCACGCTTCATTAGCGGTTCCTACGTAAACTCACCTTGGTCGCCTATTAACTCTATTGTTCAATCATTTTCAACGCTGTGACAATTGCATTAGCTATACAAATATGACTGGTGCAACGCACAGCTGGAATTCCTCAATCGGTTCGAACCCCGAGCGACGTGTAGACGGTTTTTCATATGTTTTTCTACCACATCTATCATGAAAGATTTTAAAAGAGTGACTGGACAAACGTGGAGATGATCTGCTCTGAACAGATCACAATGGAAAATTCTGGAGGAGGCCTATGTCGGAAGACAAGCGAACAATGTAGAAGATTAAGAATATTACTTAGATTACAATATTACTTAGATTGTATATATTGTGCTAATCTTTACATTGTTTGTAATGAAGGCTTATTCATTCATTCATTCATATATCATGAAAGTGCTTCACAAACTGAAATAACATCTTAACCATCAGGGTATGTGGCCTTCAAGCAACTTTCTTCAACGTGCAACTTAACTGTGGATTGAGCTTCCTTATGCCACAGAAACAAGAGTAACAGTAACAATGGCTTCACATAGTTATACCTTTTAAAGAAATAGCTACTTAGACAGCCCGCTAATAAGATTCATTTTATATCGCGTTCGTAACTGCGCTGGACTATACATTGATAAATTAGGTAAGACACTACGATCTACTCGTATTTACTAATTCAGAGCTGAGCGCATTTTTACGCTACTTAGTTAAACTTATGGCTTTAAGGTCGAGAAACAATCTGCCAATGCCAAAGAAACCATACAATGCACACGATTGCAGAAGAAAGAATTACCTCCTACTTTGCCCGATTATGTAACTAGGGGTTATTGTTAGTCTGTTTAGTTTACATAAAAAACAAAGTTAACTTCTCAGCCGGACCGATCATCGTGGAGGCCATTGTCCGGAATAAAGTAAACTTCTACTCCGAACATATAAAAAAGAAAGTAAAATGTGTACCTATGGCTGGAATAAACGTCTTTTTGATGCGCGCATAGTGATATTTACAGCTGATTGTGTGGTGTTTTTAGGTTGATACGACATGGGTACTATAAAAAAAGCGTGTACAATCACCTAAAAGGCTGGCAACGCGCATTTTTTTATTTAATGTTGCAAGAGAGTAATTATCGGCTGTTCCCGAACATATACGAAGGCTGGCGACGCATCTCTTGACTCCTATTGTTGCGGATGTTACCACTTCCAATCACTTGAGCCTCAAGCCCATTTGCTACTTTAATATCATAAAATCATAAAAAAGAAAGCAGTCTGTGGTTAAGAAGAAATGTCAAAAAGATTAGAAGTGAAAGCATTAGAAATAGGACAAAACTAATTGATGCTGCTAGATGCAGGTAATGTCGCAAGATTCATGGCCAAAAGGTGGACAGTTCAAACGACAATTTTGGGGAGGACCATCTGGCAAAAGAAAAAGAGGCCGCCCAAGAAGCAGATTTGATTGATTAAATAAATAATAGTAGATGAAATAACAAAAACGGCAGGAAAAGAATAGAAAGGTAAAAGCACAGAAGAGGGATACACGGAGTAAGTTGGAGGATTATACTCAGAGTGGGGTTCCAATAATATAACTTTTATATACGCGTAGCCTTCAGATAATATTATGTATTTGAAGAAGGTTGGAGTCAATAAAGGCTGATTATTATTATTATATCATAACATAAAAAAACATCAGTCGAGGAAACATAAAAAGTGATAAAGTTTATTATTCGTACTACTGCTGTTACCAAACATATAATGGAGATTGTCGTCAGCTTTTACATGGTTCAATCGTAAATCGATAGTCAGCCGTGCCGAATTATTATTTCACAATATTGTGAAAATTATTGTTAACTGCATGTCAAGGAGTTGTGTCCAATTTCGCCAATTATCAGTAATGTTGTTTGCCTGTTATTGTTTAACAAATATCTGTCCGCGACTTTGTTCGCATTAGGACTAGTCCCTAAGTACAACGAATGAACGGCTAACGAGAGAGATAAAGATCTCACTTCTTTTTCACTCGCCTTGCAATAAATTCTCTCTTTCTTTCTTAAATAAAAAGCATATACATCTCCCCACAAAAGACTTGGAGGTTTTTAGATAGTAATAGTAGGTATAGTTCCTAATGGTAACATTATGGTTATGACTGATTCTAGAAAATTTACTTGCTTATGTGTGTCTATGTAATAGTAATGCCAACAGTGGCTGACTGTTCAGCACTTGTCAAACAATCGGTTACAGTAACAATAGAGCCACTTTGCTTTTTTATTTTGTTGTATCTCCGTTAGAGATATTATGTTGTCTCTGGCTCGCTTTGTTTGACTATAGGCCAGTATATTTTAAGTCTATGATTGGGACTCACTTGAGCAATCTCGTACCACCTGCTAACTTATAATTGTTAGGCTATCCTTTGAATAATGTTTCTAATTAAAAGCGCTTTGACGTACAACAAATATACTCACAGTCATGCTCAAAAATTGTCTTAAGCAAAACTCTGCCTAAGCGTCTATTAGGCATAGACCGCGCTTTCAATACAATGCCACGCAATTGCAGTGTTCAGTGAATAACTCTCCATTTAACTTTAAAAGATTTAGTATCGTATTTCAGGTTAGCTCCTTTAAATTAACAAAATTATGTTTTGACGTTTTTAATCATTTTGCTAAATAATTGCATTTCAATTGCTAAAACAAAATACATCTTCTTATGGAAATGCGTCACAAAATCACGCTTACTTCTCAAAATACCGAAGTACACATAATGTGACATATAAATTCACTTCACAAGCCATAAACACCGCAAGATCTCGCGTGTGCATTTGCAAACAATGCACCGAACACAGGCTCGTCGCTTGGTTATTAAATAAGCACACACCATCTCACACCTTGAATATTAAACATGATGGTGTAGATATCCCGATGAACATTAAAGTTAATTTTGTGACACAGCTTTTCTTTTGTCTTCAAAAATCGAACGAGTGCTAGTCGGATAAGAGCACCCTCAGATCATTTATGCATCTAGACTTTAGATAGTCTGTGACAACTGTGAAAACATCGAAAAAAATTGATGCTGACAGTTAACGTCTGTTAAGAGCAATGCAGGCACACTAAAATAATAAACCGGCCCTGATTTCATTGGTTGTCTAGCAGCAAGAGGCTGTATCTAGACGTAAAATTACACATGTCAAAAGTTATACATAAATGTTACCATTCACCAACACTTTGGAGAAGGCTGTAATGAAAGGCTGGAACAAGAAAAGTATTGACACTTTAAAATCAATATTTTCGCTTTATTATTTAACTTGTTTATTACAATGTATTTCATGCGATGCAACAAAATACTCAAACGTCATGACTTTCAGGTGTAAGTTAAAGAAAACATAAATAAAATTTGTAACCAAAATTTATGAACGATGTGGGACTCGACCCTAATACCTGTCGCGTTCCGTGCGAGCGCTCTTCAAACTGAGCCAATCGTTTGAGTGACGTATCATCGATAAATTTTGTAATTAATCCCAATAGTGAGAGTTATCATTTTAAAACATAACAAATTGTTAAGAAAACATGTAAATTAATATCTAAACTAGCTGATGACCGGCTAAACTTGAACAAATGAAGAAATATTATATACCTATACAAAATTACATATCAATATTAAAAAAAAAAATTCGTTAATTAATTTTGTAAGAGGTTCAATTAGTAGAATTATTTCCTTTTTCCCTGTTCTTGACATGTGTCAAAAATTTATCTTATACACTGGCCATAGAAAATGGCCCCCTTACTGGGCAGAGATATGCTCAAGTGATTCTCAATGAGTATGCTGGCCCGTATTTAGCAAATATGGGTGATGGATCGATGCTGATGCATGATAATGCCCGGCCACACACGGCTCATATGGTACAAGAGTATATTCACGAGGTCGGTATCAGTGTGATGGCTTGGCCATCACACTGTCCTGATCTCAACCCGATTGAACACGCCTGGGGTGAGATTGGGAGGCTAGTCAGAAATCGCAGACCACCACCTACTACCCTCAGGGCACAAAAAGCAGGCCCTGGTAGAAGAATGGGAGAAAATTCCCCAACATCGGCTCCGAAACCTAGTGTTCAGTATGCCAAACCGGCCCGAAGCTGTAATCAGAGCACGAGGAGGCAATACCAGCTATTAAAAATTAAATAACATGTAATACAATTTAGTTGAATTTTTTTACACTAAACTAAAAATGTCTATTTTCATTGTTATATCTTTTTTAAGTTAAAAATGTTACTAATGTATAATTTTAGATTCTAAGAATTAAAGCCTATAAAATTTGCAACAAAACGTTTTTAATCTAAGTCTCTACCTTCTATAGTTAAGAAAAAAAATTAATTTGAAAAGTGTGATACTTACTTTTGCAGGCCAGTGTATATAATATTCATACAGAAATACAATTTTAAATTAATAATATTAAGAGTCAATCCAATTAAAACTAATCTTATCTCTCAAATTGTTTCAAAATTCACACCGTGTGCAAATTTTGATAAGAAGCAGTGCAGTACTTTCGAAGTTCTTGCAGACAAAATACAATGTGACACGAAAATTTTATATCATCATAATATACTTAAAGGAAATATATTATCTAATATCTATATGGCAGATTAAGCAAACCAGTCCGAGTACAATAATTATTACCGTAACAGAGATATTATAAGCAACATTACGGTTTTAAAACAGAAGTACTGAATAAGTAATAAATCGTCTTAAATCCCATTTTTATATTATAATAACTTCATTTTACAAAAGTTTCTTAATAGAAACAGATTATTTTCGAATCCTCTAGTGATGTAAATAAGTTGCGTGGCGGCGATCATCTAAATTAGGACCCGTGTACATTAGCTTCCTTATACAATAAGCAGTTATAGAGAATAACTTAAAGGTTGTAGTAACATTCCCATAAAAACTGATTTCTCACGTTTTACTAATATAATGCTCTACATTACGTTATTGGTCGGTTTCAAAGAAGGCTCCGTGGTGTTATGAAAGGCTACTATGTCAAGGCTGTATCGTTTTGTAATTAGATTAAATATGTCCAATTAACGCTAGGTGGATGCATTCATTATATATTTAGAATCAGGTTTCATTCCCCAATAGGCGTTATTTTATGAAGCTCCTAGGTACCTATTTGCTGTCTGCGACGTTGATCAAATTGATATTTTTAGTACTTGTACTATTTATAAGGGTTCCGTACCCAAAGGGAAAACTGGACCCTATTACTAAGATTCCGCTGTCAGTCACCAGAATGTATTTTTTTTTTATGAAAATAAGGGACGAGACGAGCAGGACGTTCAGCTGATGGTAATGATACGCCCTACCCATTACAATGCAGTGCCGCTCAGGATTCTTGAAAATCCCAAAAATTCTGAGTGGCACTACAATTGCGGTCGTCACCTTGAGACAAGATGTTAAGTCTCATTTGCCCAGTAATTTCACTAGCTACGGCGCCTTTCAGACCGAAACACAGTAATGTTTACACATTACTGCTTCACAACAGAGATAGGCGCCGTTGTGGTAGCATTAATCTAGCCAGTTTCCTGTGCAAAGGAGCCTCCCACTGGTAAATCTCATCTACTCTGATTTAGTGATTTTACATTTTCACAGATGTCGTATTTCTGTTGCCGCAAAAACAACAAATACTTACTAAAAAAAATTATTTAATAGGAACCCATACAACAAACGCGATTTTTGTTGATGTTATACGGAACCCTTTGTGTGCGAGGTCGACTCGCACCTGGCCGGTTTTAGTATATTATATTCTTTTGTATATGAAGGTAGTCTTTATGTTGTTTAATACTTACCCAAAATTTGAATTAAATAATTCACTAGTTTTGCCTGTACATACATACAGACAAACAGACAGAAACAATACAAAGCAAGAACATATTTTAAAAAATGACGATTCTACTAGGTATAAGTATACTAACTATAAGATGTATCTAGATATTTATACATACATTCACAAATATCATATCTTACTACCTATAATGTAACGTAGAACAAGTTTCATAGTTAAATTCTTCACGTGTGTTTTGATTTTTGAACAGACGAGGCAACAAAAATAAAACGCCGACAAGACTATAACTCTCGGAGCTTCCGTTATTTTAACACATAAACTGTTACAAGAACATAATATTAATTTAGTTATTCCATCAGGTTTTAGTTTAACAATCCATCACTATCTACCTGCGGAAAGGTACCTACTATAGTATTTTGTGCCGAATTGATTCATCTTTCATGGTAGGTTTGTTCAAAAGAATAAAACCGATATAGGTAGGTATTAAGTTTAACGTTTTTATTCTGAGTTAACTATATTTTGTACCTACATTCAAATAATAAATAGGTAGGTAACTAATAAATTAATTAATAGCCGATTGTTTTGTTTATACCACATAAAAATATGATGTCCTGCATTGTACAAACTACAGTGCAATCTACTAGATATTAGATAATTCTAGTTGTAAATTTTTCTAGCCATGGTCAGTGATACACAGCGGTTTTTTCTGCAAATACCCTTCTAACTAAATGGAAAGTACTGTTAGATTGATCGTATACTTACATAAAAGGATTTTAATGCGCCGCAATCACAATAGTACAGCTTGGTCACTACACAAACGTTTATAAATCACAAATTGTGTACAGTTAGGTTATTATTTGGTGTGTGAAAGAGCACAGAAAACGGAGCACGACCCACAGACGAACGAAGCGGCGGTGCGCGGCGGACTAAATGTAATTTGAATGCCGTGAGCCGTGAGCCGTGAGCTTGCGCGATGCAGGCGACGGGGGGCGGGGCGGAGCCTCTTGAGACTTGATCACTGCTCTGTGTTGCCGCAGCTGAAGTACACAACGTCACCGTCACAATCATACTCTTGAGCCCAAAACACTTCTGCTATTTTGTATTCCTATCCTACCGTAATAGCACTTATATAACTAGATAATAATTATCTACTAGTAGTAACCGCAACTTCGTCTGCGTGGTCTTCAAATTGGTTCTACAGATAGGGTTGCCTGGTTGGTTGGGTTAGGAAACAGGAGGACAAATGAGCATACGGGTCATGTGATGGTAAGTGATCACCTCTTTTGTAACACCAAAGGTTGATTCCTTTGGTGTAACAAAATAAGATCGTATGTATTAAGATCGTTGCTGATCATATAATTAATTGAATCAGGCGTTATTTTGCGAAATTCCATAATTTTACGTAAGTATTGTACGTAATTAATAATAATAGGCCCTTTTTTATGAAAATAAAGGACGAGACGAGCAGCACGTTCAGCTGATGGTAATTGATACGCCCTGCCCATTACAACGCCGTGCCACTCAGGAAAAACTCTTGAAAAACCCTAAAAATTTTAAGCGGCAATACAAATTCGCTCGTCACCTTGAGACATAAGATGTCAAGTGTCATTTGCCCAGTAATTTCAATAACTACGGCGCCCTTAAGACCGAAACACAATAATGCTTTCACATTACTGGCTCACGGCAGAAAAAGGTGCCGTTGCGGTACCCATAATCTAGCCGGCATCCTGTGCAAAGGAGCCACCCACTGGTGAATTTTACGGCAATGCAGGCAAGCGGGTGGTATATTGTGCATATTATTAGTAACTAGTGTTTAACAAAACTTGGCCGATTTAACATTATAGATATTAATTCATAGTCTCGTGCCAGATTTTGGCGAGACAACACGTCCTGAGGATGCCTCGTGTAGAGGCGAAACACGTGTCGAATTGTTTTAAGAACAAGTATTGGCGGCATTAACACTAAAGAAAACTTAAATCTCTACTGCACCACAACGATGATAATAATTTTGGCTGCATTGCCAAATAATGAAATACCATGAGACATGTATCTATGTAAGTTAGTTGTATAATATTTTTAAACGGCTCCAGAAGTAAGTCTACAGGAAATCGTTCTATAGATACCCAATGTAATATGGAATCAAGAGTAATGTAATACCAAGGAATATAGCAGATTCCACCACTTTTACCACACACCAACAAAACAATTGCATTCACGACTTTGACATTTGGAAAATTCGCATAATTTTACATAAGTATTTGTTTTTATTGCTATTTAAATATAAGTTTTAGGCATTGAAAACAAAGTCAGATAGGATATTGTTTACTTCTTCATACGAACATGGTTTCTTTTCAGTTTGAATGTGAATGAAACGTAATCCACAAACAATTATTCTACCTTATATTGTTTTCTACAAGATAAGGTAGATTAGTATGGGGGTAAAGGGG
Organism: Leptidea sinapis; assembly: GCF_905404315.1. Classification (NCBI taxonomy): domain Eukaryota; kingdom Metazoa; phylum Arthropoda; class Insecta; order Lepidoptera; family Pieridae; genus Leptidea; species Leptidea sinapis. The sequence continues at coordinate 15,053,089 of NC_066266.1, forward strand.
ACCGGTCCTAGAATAGACCCTTGTGGTAGGTAATCCATATTGAGAGCAGTCACAGAAGATCTTCTGCCGTATACATCGACTTTCTGCATCGAGCGCAGTTCATTTTATGTCCTAGCAATATATCTTCCCGACCAGCATTGAATGTTGAGCTGTGAACGCAATCAAATGCCTTAGAAAAGTGACATAACATAACAGGAACATTGTTTAGCTTAACATCAGCTACCGTAGTCAAACGTGCCCTAGTAATGCCAAACTGTTAACTGTGTTGTGTTGGTGCATATCAATACAAGTATTAGTTCCTGACGAATTCTTTTATCAGAATAAGATTTTATTTTCAAATTGGTCTGGATATAACACGAATTTTCAACGTCTATCTTTTCAAATTGGTGGAAAACGCAGCATCCAGTGTTCCGTGTGCCCCGAGTCATGCCTTGAACGATTGTCATAAAAGAGCAAGTGTGTATACCTATATACAGTTAAATGTAACCACGTTAGAAATATACGTCATTGCAGTTCGGCACAGCTAAACAAAAATACGTATTAATCGTGCAGACGCATCTTGACAACCCAAATATAAGAATTATGGCGTCAATATGGTCGCAGCATAATATAAAAAGTTAAAGTTACGATTCTAACGTTTTGACTACTACAATTTACTTTAAGTATCTATTGACAGTGTCACTTTTTAAATAAACACTTATATATGTATATTTATAAACGCGACGTAAAGTTATTCGAAGTTTAAGACTTTTCTTTTTCTTTGTCACTAACGAATAACATGACAGGGAGAAGTAATTTTAATCTTGGGGTGAGTTTACCTTGAGCTTATTAATACAATAGTTAAAATATAGATACCACTTCACACTAACTAGACGTTTGTTTGACGTGTATCTTTACGGTGTCAGACAACGATCTCGTTGTGCGCGTGCCCCATAAAAATATACTACGAAATGATTTCAGCGCGATTAAAGTTTATTTTAATCTAGTCGTATATGTGGGTACTTATACGTATAAATAGCAGTGGTAAATGGTAGGCATGACCCACGAGGCAATACCAGTACCAATATGACGTGTTGGTGGGTTAGCACATCTCGTTTGTTACAATTTCCGTTCGATCTTTACGATTTCCGCTCAGGTACCGTTGCTTCATGGTTTACTGCTAGTCGTTTTATTTATTTCTGCTTACATTCTGATAAAACATATTACCAAGATATGTAATATTATTTCTCAAATGTATTTTTCATAATGTCATGATATTCTTCATCAAATTTAATGATTCAAACACTATTTTAATGCTCATGTTGAGCTTCATTATTTTTATGAATGAGTAGGATAAATGACACCTGATGTTAAGTGATCACCGCCACCCATTTTTAACCGCAGAGGAATGACAGGAGCGTTGCCGTTGCTCAAAAGTATAGAAACTTTATTGAGATACCTCGATTAATACACCTCGTATGCAAATCTTATATCTTTAATATTAATAAAATATTATTATTTGTATGTGCTACCTATTGATGGGTTTGAAGCTAAATGTAAGTCTCGCCACGCGTGACTTTTATTTATTTTTTACTTTGTACTCACGGACTAGTAAAAAATAAGGACTCCGTGTCACCTTACAAAACAGTGTAGCACCAAAACAAGCCGATTAACGTATAAATACATAGCCACACGCACACACTTACACTACTACAGGCCGATAGGCGGCCATTATTAGAATTGTCATCGTCTGTGACAGATCAGTTTGTGTCTTAATAAAATATTTCAAAAATGCCGTCGTGCGTTGTGAAAAAGTGTAAAAACAATACTATATAAGTATTTGTGGCCATATATGATTATTTAAGGGAGAAAAATTGTGTAACTAGTATCCCCCGTAACCGCACACTCACTAGCATAACGGTGCTTCACTTGCTAATATCACGGCGCGGAGTCCTTCTTTTTTTACACGTCCGTGTTTGTACTATAATCAATAAGATTTCGTTGCTTTTTATTGTCATATATTAAATAGTGCTTAAATTTTAAAGTAGCTATGGGTAGGCCTACGAAATGTTCCGCGTGCCTTAAACAATTTAGATCCTCTATATCACGTTCTTCTGAGACACTGAAATATCGAGAAGGACGTTTGTTAGCTATGAATGATGAATAGCCCAGTAAGATCCACTTATCGGCAAATGGGTAAATAATAATAATTTATAAACAAACTTAATGAAACCTCCTAAAAATATAGTAGCAGTACACAAACTATACTAACACCATCCACGTAAGCAATTTTTTTTATAAAAAAGATTCATAAAATGAAAACTACTGGGCCAAACTATGTCAAATTTTTATGGGACCAAATGGCAAACATTTCGCATCAAACCAAAGAAGAATCGCGAAAATTGGATCATAAACTTTAGCGTAATCGGTTTAGAAATAGAAATAGAAACACACTTTATTAGCAATAAAAAACACTCACACAAAAAACAATAATTTACAATATTAATTAAAATATTAAAATACTAAATTAAATGACGTAACAAATATTATAAAAACTTAATAATAAATAAATAAAAATAACAGTGTGAGCGTGATTCCCTGCTAAAAGGAGCTGACTCAGTATATTGTTGTGTCAGTGCAGAAGACACCAACACAACTCTGGTTTTCAGCAGCTCCTCGTGACATTTTAAGTAGAAAAATCCTTTAGTCTTCCCATTGCAAATTAATTTGCGTAGGTATCAAAGTAAGTAGTGTAATAAAATAAAAATAAGTAAATAATTGTAATAATAATAAATATTAAATCATACTATAAACTATACGTAACTGTATATAATATAATAAAGGTACTATAAATGAGATATAAATATATTGGTGAACATTAAATAATGATAAAAATACAGAATTGTGTTAATTTATAAGATACATGTGCAATGTATCTTATAAATTAACACAATCAAGGATGATTATTATATAATGATTCTAAAATAGTTTGTTTATATTTCAATCTAAAATTATAAACATTTTTTAATAGTCTTAAAGGCGGCGGTAAATTATTCCAGCACTTAGTAGCACTGTATCGAAAACTACCCCTGAACGCTGTTGAATGATGCCGGGGCACCGCTAATATCTGCGAGGCAGATCTGGTCTTTATATTATTAGCACTGCGTTGCCCTAGCCATTCAAGTTTATTATACAAGTAAAGGGGTACTTTAGTGTGTATGATACCGAAAAGCAACTAAATGCAGACACCTCCGACCTTCCATGTTAAGTATATTGGCGTGTTTTAAGTATGGAGTTATGTGTTGCCTAGGCGGAATATTCAAGCAGAATCGGGCGCATGCATTTTGTAATCGTTGGATGGAACATTTTGTTTTGTACAGTAACCTTGGACCATACACCACGTCACAGTAATTAAGCTTTGATATTACAAGTGCGTCACATAATGTGACTCGAAGTTCTGTACTTAGATATTTTTTAATTTTGTAGATAACTTTCAGTCTATAAAAACAATTCGATAACACTCGGCTTATATATTTTTCGAAGCGCATGTTTTCGTCAATTATTAAACCCAATTTACGCGCCTCGTGGACCCGCTCAATCTCTGTGTTGTAAATCATGACCTTCGGATTGTACTGCTCAGTCGTATTCACTGACATAGGGGTGCCAAGGATTATAAATTTTGTTTTTGAGGGATTTAAAATTAATGAGTTTACATACACAAAAAAAGAAACCAATCGAATTGAGACCCTCCTCTTTTTCAAAGTCGGTTAAAAAGTAGATTCACCCGGTCATTTGCCGAAATAATGTGTTTATCAAATTATTGTGATAGTAGCATATGCATCAAGTACATACCAAGTCCGAGCAACTACGGTAATGTTGACTGACACAGTAAATATTTACTCAATAATCACAACACAGCGCTCCGACACACTATAGTAATTCTCCCACGACACAAATGACTCAATGTAATTATAATTCTTGTACTACCCTCATTATTGTCTAATATGGTTGGCATTTATAACTTTGTGGGATAATTAGTCAATTATAACTATTGATTTTTATAATACTGATGTAATAACGACATTCAAATTCAATTGTATGTATTCAAACGTCATTACGCATTAGCCTTAGAGAGTACTAAGACTTAGCTCAGAATTTACTTACGTATAACTTAGTTGAATGTAAGCTTAGCATAATCTTTGATTTAAGGAAAAGTCAAGTTTGCGTTTTATCGCACTCAGCTAAGTTTTACATAAGTAAAGTCTAAGAACGCTCTATAGATATAGCTTTATAGTATACGACTCACTGTCCATAAGGCAGATATTTTCTGATGTGGACTAAATAGTCCAGATGGGCAACGGAACAGATTACCGTCCTATGAATTTATATCCTTAACCGTTTAATAAAGACAGAGGAGTCACAAGATTTTAGGAAGTTTAAAATTACTTCTACTTGTCATGAATTTTTTTTATGACTATAAGGGACGAGACGAGCAAGACGTTCAGCCGTTGTAATTGATGCGCCCTGTCCATTACAATGCTTTGCCACTCAGGATTCTTGAAAAACCCAAATAATCTGAGCGGCACTACAATTGCGCTCGCCACCTTGAGACATTCAAAGGCATAAAATTCTTTTTGAATTACTTTAGAATTATTTTTGATGTCATTCCTAATATACTAGATACTACTACCGCTTCGGGAACAAATGGCGCCCTTATATCGTAGCATAATAAGGCTTACACATTACTTCTTCACGGCCGAAATAGGCGCTGTTGTGGTACCCATAATCTAGCCGGCAACTTGTGCAAAGAAGCCTCGTACTGATTCTTCAGTGACAAAAATAAGATAAAGACTTACAGCCTCACAAATAAAATTAGCATAAAGTTATAACTAATCATAAGCCAAGAATATGTAAAATGTTTACAAATATTTTACTTACGAATGGATTGTTCGGACGTATAACGTTTCCCGCGTTTATTTACAAGCTTATCATTAGGAAAACTTCAGAATTATCATTGTATTGACAGTGTTGTCAACGATAATGTAAACATTTTGCACTTTCTTTGTTTATCATTAGTTATAACTTTATACCAAGTGTATTTGTAAGGCCGAAAAATTTAAAACTGGGAATAACTTTACACTGCGTTTATTAATCACACAGACTTTGTTTAAGGGAGTGACACTAGTGGTTCTACCTATTGCGCTACTGACGCTTGAGAGCCGTACGTGATGCTTATGAACGGGGTGGCTGGATGGATCTCTAATCGCGAACATCTGCTCTTTTTGAATAAGTAGTTTGATTTATACAGATTATAATCGTTAAGTGTGACCAGGGCATTATTCCGTAACCATTACAGATATAAAAAACACTTTAAACTGATATCGAAAGTACGTTATCTAATCAGTAAAATGACATCAAGAACTTTTTAAAAATCATACTAGAAGTACCTATTTAAAGTGATCATATTAAACACTCCCCCCCATACATTTAGTATGAGATCAAATACCTGTAGGTACCTTTGTTTGTTTGTTATGTGGGTAGGTGCACCTTTCTAAATGGCCGGCAACGTACCTGTGATTCCTCTGGTGTTACAAGAGAATGTGGACGGCGGTGATTACCTACCATCAGGTGACCCGTACGATCGTTTGTCCTCCTCTTCCATAAAAAACATATTCAAATTAATAGTTAATAGATTATGGATTTTTAATAAAAAGGCATTGAAAACATAGATTTGAATTTAGCGAAGCTACTAAAAAAGAGATGCGTGTACCAATGCTAGTAAGGAACGTGTTCTACTTACGGGGCTTCAAGTATATACTTTGCGCCGTGTAGGAATATAAACGTAGTTATAAATAATAAGTGAGCTGGCGGCGACGATATTGAACGATTGCATTGCTCTTATAATTACAAGCGACAGAATGTCACCGGAGCTAGAATGTTGTTATAACTAGATTTTTGTTTAAATTAATTTCTTGTTGCAATGGCGCGGCTAAAAATGTAATAAATACCAGTTTGGCGGGCGGTGGAATGACAGGTCAAGTTTGTCGTGGCGTTAGTTCTGCACACACGTTGATATGTACACGAAAATATGTGTTATGATCGAAGGATATTAGGTCCTTTATTTGAATGTTGCATGATTTCATTAACATGCAAATGAACCAATTACATACTTACAGAGACCGAATTTGAACTTGCAACATCGGCATTACTAACAATTTTATATATATTTTATTCTCTACAAATCATTAAGAAAAATCTCCTAAAATATACCGAACACAGGGCTAAAAGTAATCAAATTAAAGTAATACATTGTATGCAAACTAGACTTTTATTTCATTAACTTGTTTTAAGGCCCTGGGTTCAAGACCTGTCAAAAAATTACATTATAAATATTTGACACATATGCAGCTACTACAGAGTAGCGATGGATAATGTTAACATGAGGAACAAACATAAACTTGCTATGCCTACTACTAGGCTAAGTCGAGTCAGTAAGTCTTTTATGGAGCGATCTATATTATGCTTTTACAACAAGAAAATGTTCAAAATAAAAGTATTACGATATTGAAAAGAATTGTTCAAAAACGTTTATGTAGTAAAGGTTACTATAGCGTAAATGGAGCGACCGCCTTCAGGCTATTACATAATAAGTTTAACTGTACAATATTACTTTGTAAACATGTTTTTAGATGAAAAAAAAGCCCGCTGAGTGTGTTGCGCCCATTCTTCTCAGGTCTGAGGCATTCGTTTAGGAATGGGTGGTAGTTTTTGACTTTCAATAAGTGATGGCACATCCTATTTTGAATAAAAATATTTGAATTACAATTTGATACTTACGTTGAAGAAAATTTCCATTCCGCTACATACCTGACTTTTAAATCAGTGTATGGTTGTCTGAAAGAGATCGCTTGTACCGAGAAGAGCGCTATATTTGTGCTCCTTTGCCGATAACATTATATTCATGTATGTTTTCGGGTGCTTAAATTAAAAATTTTCTTACATCATGTACCGGATATTAACTTCTGTGCTCTGTGCGTTGAATTTGCATGACTTTTCCCTAACGCGGGAAAAGAAGTATGTCTTCAAAAATAAAACAAAGACAGAATGGTTGTGTATTATTTCCATAAATAAAATTGTGTCTTGGGCTCGAAGTATTTCATCGAGGAACGTAATATTTAAATGATCCATTTAGGGCACCATTCACACTTACGTGCAGTTCACACGACCTCCATACTTTCACACATCCATTTGGTTCGATCGTGTTATCATATTTCACACTCCCACCAACTGAAGCACATACCTTCATCAACAAATGTATTTACAGCTAGATAATAGCCCAGTGTCAAGTCTACTCGCTGTTCAGAGTTTTTTTTATAGAAAAGAAGCTTAAGAAGCTTACCGGTCACCTAGCATTAAGTGATTTCCATACATTCTCTTGCAACACCAGAGGAATAAAAAGAGCGTTGCCGGCCTTTAAGGAAGGTGTATGCGCTCTGTTTGAAGGTACCCACGTCGTGTCGGCCTGGAAACATCGCATAGGAAGCTCAATCCACAGCTTTGTAGTACGTGGAAGTAAGTTCCTTGAAAACCGCACTGTGGATTACGGCCACACATCCAGCTGACGTATTTGTAAGAGATTGAAATTACTTAAGACATTCCTAATTGTTCGAGGTCCCCTAGGATCCAAGAGAGATCCCGCATTTGGGTACGTTAACGGAACAAAAAATTAAGGATTCACAAGTAATCAACAAAATTTTGGTTTTTCTAAAATAAAAAACTAGGAAATGTGTTGGCTAGGCTTTATCTAGCAATTACACATAATTATATAAATAGTTGTGTAAATATATATATCGTATTAATTATTGCAGTTTTTTAAGAAGAAGAAGAGAATCACTGGGAAAGTTGTTTATGGAATTATTCTCCTCTCTAAAATGTCTTTTTCTGATGACAATAAGTTACGATAATTATGGTAATTGATACGCCCTGCTCATTTTAATGCAGTGCCGCTCAGGACTTTTGAAAAAACCCAAAAATTCTGAGTGGCACTACAATTGCGGTCGAGACCTTGAGACATAAGATGTTAAGTCTCATTTGCCCAGTAATTTCACTAGCTACGGCGCCGTTCAGATCGAAACACTATAATGCTAACACATTACTGCTTTACGGGAGAAATAGGCGCCGTTGTGGTACCCATAATCCTGTACTAAGGAGCCTCCCACTGGTCTTGTCTTGTATATTATGTGAGCCATCTTCACCTCTCCCTATTCGTGGCAGTGCACATTCAGTATTAAAATATTTTTATTAAATTATGATTATTTAAATACTTCTATACAAAAATCGCTTATTGCAATACAATAATTCAAACGTTTTTGATATAACCAAATTCAATTTATATAAACTACAGTTTTAAATTTATGAAAAATTTGTAAAATTGTGCGAATGAGGCCTTAGCTATCTAAAGCGAATAGATGTCTTGTGCAATGTTGAATTGCTACTTAAAATTAGTTCTCGGAGAGTTTTAAGCAATCGGTTTTGTTCCTTGTTTCTATGTCGTACTGTCTTTGGTGTTCTGGAGTTTGATTGGCAGTGAGAACCAAGATTTTGGAACTGATACACAAAGATCCCAGTAGTCAAAGAACTACAGATTTTTTTAACTATAACTTATTTGATCTAATGCTGCCGACGGCAATCGCTGCGACAGGCAATGTTTCGAAAGAAAACAGTGAGACAAGTTTGGAAGAGCTTAGAAAGTTCATTAAATCAAAATTAGAAATAAATAATTAGAATTAAGATTAGGCTACTAATAACATGGTTGATATGAAAAATGATTTATTTGATTGCGAGATGTATCAAACGGTAGCCGGTATGCTAATGGCAAGCCCAAAACTAATGAATATTAAATGAGGTATTGGAAGTTGCAGTCAGTGATTGACGCACAGGTAGCTGATGTAAATTGTGCCTGTAGATTCCATTAGTAGTGATTTTAGGATAAAAATGATAAAAATCGTTAGTTAATGATAAAAGTTAAGAGGGAAACCTACACATGATGACAAACTAGTGTATCAGTCTTCTGATGGCAAAACCACTCATATTTTTTTGCAAGAACAGAGAATTCACAGGGGCGTTGTCTGGCTATTAGGTTGATGTAAATACCCGAATTTTTCGGATGTTCCTGGTATTACCAGCAACAAACATTAAATTATCTTGCTTACTACCTTACCTAGTTAGTCTTTTGTGTGGCGATGTATAAATGCTTTTACAACAAGATCCCAGAAAATGTTCAAAACATATGTATAACAAAATTTAAAAGAATTGTTAAAACACGTTTGCGTGGAAAAAAAAAGAAGCCCCCTGAGATTTTTGTTCCTCTCAGGTCTGAGGCAAAATATTATAGTTTTTGATATTCAATAAGTGACTTCATATCCATCCATATATGGAGAAGTGTGATGTTGATGATGGTGAGCATGCATGATCCAATGGTGGATTTTAGCCTATCTGCCACTACGCACTACGCACTACAATACTGTCGCTCTAGTTGACACGTACGCTCATTTTTCTTTCTTTTCCATATAAAAAAATCTTAAGTTAATAAACAGTTTCCAGTACTAAGCTAAAATAACCTAAAATAAAGAAACTGAAAACCTTTCAAGATTGAAACTTTGTTTTAAGGGGGACTATTGGCGAAGATCCGTGGGCCAACTAATGGTTTTTTTGTGGTAAATGCGCAATATAAGTTATCTGGGAGGTTAAATTAAGCATAATCCATTTTTCCCCATCCCATGTTCGTCACGTCGTAACGTCAAAGATCTCGCCGAACAATTTTCTAGCTGATTTCTTTCTATTTTTGCTAACAGTCGAGTAAGAGGCAAAATGTGCCCCAAAGTTGTGCTAAGATGTGCCCTATTTTTTATCTTGCAAAATGCTAAGACCAAATTGACCGTATCTTCGAATTAGTTAATTTATTTAGAGGTTTCATTTTGCATATCTTCATTTAAATAATTGCTGAGTTCTTTAATAAAAAAAGCTTTCGACAGACATCAAGGTCAAATCATAAGGGTTCGTTTTTTCTTTGGAGTTACTCAACTCAACGAAATCATGGTATACAGCAATATGATGTCGAATAAATTGTCGGGGACCCAGTGCTCTGTGAACGGCTGGATCACTTAACGTTACGTAGCGACATCGCTTCATTGAGTGTCTTCTGCCGCATTTATCAAGGGGAGTGTACCGAAGAGCTGTTTCACCTGATTCCTGCAGCCGAATTCTACCTTAGCACGACACGCCACAAGTTAGGATATCATCCCCACCGACTGAATGTGGGCGGTGGTGATCACTTAACACCATGTGACCCCGTACGCTTGTTTGTTTTACTTTTCCATAAAAAAAAAATTTTCAGTTAGTAGGCTGTTTCCTTTAATATCAGTACTAATCTAAAATAAACTTCTAAAATAAAGAATCTTAAGACCTTTTAAGACTCAAACTTTGTATCCTCAGACATAAACTCTCTACAAAAACAAAATATAACTTAAAGTTAAAACTGAATAAAATATAACCTGGCATTTTCACTACAGAGTTACTAAATTATTTAGTAGAATGATATTTTTTTAAAATATCGCGTGATATGTAATACTAAATATATCAACCGCTAGCCCACAGTTTGTATTAAGTCAGCAGTGGAATATAATAATTTGATTTATTAGACCACTGAACCGGTAATTAAGTCATAAACTTATTGCGTTCATTTATTCTCCGATGATATATTATATTATGTCTTTTGATTAGTATATACTTTTATAATAAAGTCCCAGCTACTGTTCAGTCATTATCTATCAATAAATTTAAGTGTTTTATTAAAAAATGGCTCTGTCGTAAATCCTACTGCACCACAGCTGAATATCTAAGTCATCATACAGCCTGGCTAGATTATGATTTTTTTATAGCGATAGAAATGACTGTACAATATTGTATATTTTTATTGAAAAGAGCGCAAATAAAAGAATGCTCGGAGAGTTTCTTGCGCCGCTTCTTCTCTTTCCGATCCCCATTTAGTTCCAAAGCGGTAGTAGTATTTAGTATGTTAGAAATTACATCAAAAAGAATTGTAAAGGAATCAATTTTGAGAAAATAAATGCCTTTATGTCTAGTGCTCGTGGCTTCAAAAGCATAAAATAATCAATTTTTGTCATAAAACACATATTGCTATATGTAAGTACTATCGATCAATATCTTCGTAGAACATAATATAAAGAACAATATTAATATGTAACGTCCCATACATATAGACAAATCACATCATATCAAAACAAAGCCAAAATATGGAACATGGACGAAGCAAAGTGGATGTCTGTCTATGTCCTTCATAATTGAACTTTCACATTTGACAGCTATCACTTTTGATATGCCTTTGGTTTGAAAACTTGTATTTATTGTTGTTGTGAGATACATCCTTTGAGATAAAAATAGCTTCTTACAAATTTTGGTTTGCGATGCCAACTGAATCTTTTCTTCACCAAATAATAAATTAATATCAGCATATTATCATACTTTACTCATTTATAAAGCTTATAAAAAATGTATAAAAAAATCCATTGTTAGGTGTGGAGTTCGTACCCACGAGAGAAATTTCGGGTGCCAGAGCTTAAATCTAACGCCTTAGGCTACTCGGATAACTTGACTTGAAAGCTATAGTTGAAATTATTTATTCAAGTTCACCTCTACTCCGCGGCCAGCTGTAATGCGACATGCGATAGACGGATGAAAAATATGAGGCGATGTAATAAAAGTATATATAGTAGTACTCGTAGTATAGTGAAATTTATGAAGAAAGCGTATCTATAGACTTAAAACCTGTAAATTTGTACAAATACAAAATATAATATTATATAGACGATAAAAATGTATGGATACTGTGAAAACTGTAAAAGGATCAGGATAAAACTTGCTGAGTTTCTTGCTGGTTCTTTTCAGAACAAGTTTTCGTGGTATCTGTTGAACCGATGCCATCAAAATTAACTTTCAAAAGTGTACAAATTGTACCTAAATCAATAAAGATATTTCATTTTTTTTTTATGGAATAGGAGGACAAGCGAGCGTACGGGTCACCTGTTGTTAAGTGATCACCGCCGCCCACATCTCTTGCAACACCAGAGGAATCACAGGAACGTTGCCGGCCTTTAAGGAAGGTGTACGCGCTTTTCCTTATTTTTTTTTCTTAATTTCTTTTATTTTGGAGTCTTCCAAATCCAATAGATTCAAAAGACTCCTAGCTGAGTTGTACAACCATATATTGAAGTAGTGTGCCTGCCACACTGCTTGTCACTGTTATGGATAAGTTAATCAATTTACCGTTGTCGTAGTTATCTAATGGCCATCGATTAGGATTAGGTTATAGGTCTGCTATGAGCTGGATTGATCTGCGCGTAGAAAGTTATTTGTAAATGTATTAACCTAATAGCATTAGTGGCAGTATAAATTGTCAACATAAAATTAACTGATATAGAATAACAGACAGGCTAACTTTATAAAATAGTCGAATTTATGTCAGTGACACATAGAACTTTAATTGATACAAAAAGGAGATGGACGAATTATGAATGGTCCTGTGCCCTAGAATGTACATAATATAAAATCAATGTCATTTTAAAGTAGACATCTTCTAGCACAAAAGTAATATATGTGCGTATTGCTCAGCATCGGTGGATAACATTTCTTATTATTATGGTATAATATATAAGTATATTGAATACAGTCACTATAAAATATAAATGTGTACCTAATAATATTATGTCTTATCAAAAACCAAAAAGCGCGAATTTGTTCTAACTTACTTTATAATATATCGAATTATTTAGTCATTGTCATTTATTTTGATGTTAGATCGGTGACTCGAGGTTGAGTGCTGCCAACATAAAAATGAAATACTTAATCCGTAATTACGTTTAGATTATTTTATTTAATTTAAATTCGATTTGTTGGTTATATTTGTATATACACTGGCCTTCAAAAGTCCCAAGATATAATTTGAAATAAAAAGGACTCCAAAGAGAATTTAATTTTGTACATAAAAACTTTATAGTCGGTAACCTTCTTATAAGAATTAGCTGAAAAAAAACTTCAAAACCAAAACCATTCCTTTTTCAAAGTGGATGTTTCCGAATTACAATTTTACCATTCACATTTTTCTTTCTGTTTTAAATTTTTTTCAAGATCGATGGGTCTTGTTTTAAAGAAGAATGATAATGCCCGGCCACACACGGCTCATATCTAACAAGAGTATATTCAGTAGGTCGGTATCAGCGTGATGGCTTGGCCATCAAGAAGTCCTGATCTCAACCCGATTGAACACGCCTGGGATGAGCTTGGGAGGCTAGTCAGAAATCGCAGACCACCACCTACTACTCTCAGGGCACTAAAGCAGGCCCTGGTAGAAGAATGGGAGAATATTCCCCAACATCGGCTCCTAAACCTAGTGTTCAGTATGCCAAACCAGCCCGAAGCTGTAATCAGAGCACGAGGAGGCACTACCAGTTATTAAAAATTAAATAACATGTAATACATTTTAGTTGATTTTTTTTACACTAAACTAAAAATGTATATTTTCATTGTTTTATCTTTTTTAAGTTAAAAATGTTACTAATGTATAATTTTAGTTTCTAAGAATTAAAGCCTATAAAATTTGCAACAAAACGTTTTTAATCTTAAATCTCTACCTTCTATTAGGTAATTATTATATTTATAAATTTATTATAATTAAATTATGCCAACGTTTGTACTGAATCTAGAAATCAGAAAAAAACTTTTTATTCAGAATTTTTACCAACAGCTGCTATAGTGAATAAATACCTATACCTTACCTTTTTTAATTATTATTTGTAATACATTAATATTTTTTGGGCTATAAATTATGTAGCTTATAGATAGGTGAATAAATTATAAGAATATCCGTCATTAAAAAGCCGGCATAAGACATTTTTAGTAATTTTAGTTTTCTTCTGCTGCATTAATTTTACCGGCGAGTTTTCATAAAAAATGTAACAAAGAAGCTGAACATAAAAGGAAGCGAAATAAAGTTACATTATTTGGTGCGATTTTTCAAGTCGGCAGGAGTCAGATCAAACAGCTCTTCAGTTCTGAGCTACCCGTGATAAATTCGGTAGTAGAAACACACACAAGCGACGTCTCTGCGCAACACCAAGTTATCTGGCCGTTCAACTAACTAGATCTTCAGATGCTCCGAGCAGCCAAAGTTCCAGCTGATACTGGGGTCCATCAGACTAAGAAGAGAGCAATATTCGAAATATGGCTACATCTGCGGCACATAGAGTCCAGAATGTGGCTGGCTTTCGGCTCAGGTTTGTTAATGACAGTTCGTTTGCAATAATTATACCTGACTGCAGTTGTGGGAACTAAAAAAAGTCAAAACAAATTGAATTAGTTCCCAAGTACCCATAATCTAGCCGGCTCCCTGTGCAAAGGAGTTTCCCATCGGTTCCCAGTTTTTTCCTCTTCATTTTGCTTTGGCTTCGACGACACAAGGACATGTTGTTATCGCTCTAAGCTTACATCTTGGATGTCCACCTAATATGACCGTCATATCATCGCCTGCTATGAGCAAGTAGTTAGCTGCGCGATGAAATGTTAACGGGTTCCGTACATTGCGTAATGCGACGCGGAATCCCAACCACGTACGTTAAATGCTAAATACTTTAAATGTTTAGGTCACTTAGTTTATATTTAGATGATATAATTATAAAATAACCTCCTTGCTACAAATGCTTTGCTTTATAGAATGTAATGCGATAGTAAAATACAATGTAGACTTGTGCTTATTTATATGACGAGCATAAAATGAAGTAAATTAGTTATTTATTCAATTAGAAGAATTTTTTTAGAATGTTTATAGTTTTTATCAATTTGCTTCTTTTAATTTCAGTATCATACTATTAATCATCTCAATTATACTACTAAAAACCCAAGCGCTGGCAGCTATTTCGGTCAACTGATCATCCTAGCTCTCCAACGAGGAAATACTGCCAGTATACTTGGTACACTTCCCCGTACTGATAGTTTTTACTTCATGTCTCCGGGTACGTGGTCGCCATTCGAAGACCTTACTGCCGCAACCTACCTACCTCGAACTATGTGCCCTGCCCACTGCCAATTCAGTTTTGCAATCTTTTGTGCTATGTCGGTGACTTTGGTTCTCCTACGGATCTCCTCATTCCTGATTCGATCTCGCAGGGAAACTCCGATCATAGCCCTCTGCATTGCCCTCTGAGCGACAATGTGCTTCCTCATAAGGCAACACTCACTGGTTGAACACCTTCGTCTTCAGACACTGCTTAGTTATAAGCAATGAGTTTAAATGCAAAAATAGATGATTTCACGTTAAAGCAGCTATATTTAAAAAAAACCGGAAAGCAGCAATGAGCAAATTCGCCTCTCACTCACTGATTTTATGTTCTCATGTAAGTGACGACAGACTTAATGAGAAATTAAAGTTCTTTAAACCGATATTTTAAGTAAACTATTAAACATGAAGTTCCGCAATCCGCTAGTGGATGCGGTCGCACGTGAGCCCTGCCCTTTACAAATACAAGTATATGCGACTTAATAAGTACACGGCTACCACTATGTAGTATGTAGGGTTGCCACACTCAATTCACAATGCTAAACATATTCTTTTTTAGGGGTCCTTTCTCGAGAGTTGTCGAATTGAGCCTTGTGAAGGGAAGCCAACTGTTTCTGGAAGATGTAGAGTATGTCTGATTTCAGAGAGAGAAAGAGTAACTGAGAGTAATGAAAAGGAGTGTCATCAAAAGTATTATTTATTAGTTAAAATATTATTATATTGATAAATTAATATGTGTTAACAAGCGCTACCAATGTCATGTAGCCATAAGACCTCTCAATTAATAATTACATTTATGTATCTGCTTTTATTCATTACTGTCTTAGTAATGTTATTTTATATATAACTTTATATACATTTTCGAAGAACGGGTAACGGGTAAAACCAATATTTTCCCAATTTTTGAAAATTCTCAAGCGGGAAGTTATAGAATATTAATTGCGTCAACCCTATGATATCCCTAAGGCCTATTGCTAACTATACACTCTGTTCTGTGTTATTGCGATCAGCAAGTTCTGCAACTGATTTATAATTTGTTAAAACCCTAAGGTGTTATCTTAAATTAATGTTAGTCATAAACTAAGCTCTATATCTTTGTTACAATAACACAGCCTGCTTAAGAGTTGATTTGGCGGATAAAATGAGATGGTAGTAAGTTTGACTCCCGCAGGGTATTTTAGAAACCCAGTCAAACCCAGACTCGTTTATAATTCTACAGTTATTTATTAGGCAGTTCAACATAATTTATCTTAAATCTTTGACAAACATAAAAGTATTATTTATAACAAGCTGACCGGGCAGACTTCGTACTGCCTCAATTAATAAATAAAAGACCAGAACTTTTGTATAAAATAATCTTAAAACAAACAAACAGAATCCTTTTTTTATTAAAACAAATAAAAAGAAATGCTTGGTATTAATGAAATTTTATTATTATTTTCGATTAATTGCACGTGAATGCTTGCTTATAAAACAGGGTTTTCCTGAAAATTGAAACCTTATAAATAGCTAGCTATTTATAAGGTTTCAATTTAATTTTGACAGACACACACAGTTATGTTATAGTAAATTATTTAACCTAAAGTTTTGTGATAAACTATATTTTTTGTTTTGTTTTTGTTTTGTGGTGCGGTTAGGTTCAGAAATTTTTATTTTTTCACAAAACTTAAGATTTATCAATCTACATAAAAATAATTAGCTAGATAGTTAACAAGTGTAGTTAATCTACCTACTATAAGTACTTAAAATTATGTTTATTTTTTACCTCCTGAGATAGAAAGATATAAAAGTTCTAAGTAGTTGAATAACTATCATAATATATCAAATTAAAATAATAGTTTAAAATGAATATTTTAAACTATTATTTTAATTTGATTTCTGAATGACGCGATGGGGGACAAATAGTTGTTTTTATTTAATTCCGAGCATTTTAGCGAGACAAACGGACAGCTATTTATTTTTATATATATAGATTTATGACATACATTTTCTAATATAGTAAAGTCCTGGTTATGATATAAAGCCTAAGTAATAATCTCCTCATCACCAGAGGAGCGACGCTGACCTTACAGGAAGGTGGACGCGCTTTTTTTGAAGGAACCCAAGTCGTATCAAAGACAAAGTCAAATAAACTTTATTCAACTAGGCCTAAACTAAACTCTTTTGAATAGTCACTCTAAATATTTTTTTTAAATCGACGTTGTCGTGAGATGAACATACAAAAATCTCAATGGCCACTCTTTTTAATCAAATAGAGTATTTTACAATGGCTCTAATATACAAAACTTATTAGTTTGTAAGGTGCTGCATCCAATAAATGAATCGTGTTTAAATAATATAAATTATTTCAACGAATAAACTGTATTAATATAAATTATTGTATATCGGATTCATCAACGTTTAGAGCTTGAATTTAATATTTGTGTAAGGATGATTCAAGAACTGAGACTCAAGATTCAAGAAAATTCTACCATATACCAGAGCCGGAGAATCCCTCCCCGAGCATTCGCGCTCGGGCTGCCCCTCGTATTCTGGGGAGGACACAGCACCGCGCATATCTAAGGACAAACAGGGCAGCAACACCACGGCACCCCGCTCCACGCTTAATGTGGACTTCTGTAACATCAGGGGAATTCACTTCAATTTAAACGCCGTCCACCACCACCTTGAGACGGCGCAGCCTGCCTTGTGTTTCCTTACGGAGACGCAGATATCTCGACCTAGCGATACGTCATATTTAACGTACCCCGGGTAAAAAATCGAGCATAATTTTTGCCTCATGCTGGGGTATGTGTGTACGTAAGGGAGGATATCTGCTGTCGCCGTCTCGGTAATTTTGAGGGTAGGGACCTGTCTACTCTCTGGCTTCGCGTAGATTTAGAGGACCGCGTCCGTGTCTACAGGTCCCATAGTGGTAATGCAGAAACGTTCTGCATTACCACTATGGGAGGCTGCTTCAAGCGGCATTTGATGACGTGCTTGCACAGATTTCAACGAGCACAATGCCGAATCGCTTGGATCACGTACCACAGACTACGTAGGGCGATCTGCATTGGCGTATGTTCTGTCCCAATCGGTTGAGTCGCCAACCCGGCTCCCGGATGTGGATAGCCAAATGCCGTCCTTATTAGATCTTCTGCTGACTACACATCCCGATAGTTACCAGGTCACCGTTGACGCCCCTCTCGGAACGTCCGACCATTGCCTGGTCAGGAATGTAGTGCCTATCCGACGCCAACGTCGCAGACCACCAGTGACCCGCCGCGTTTGGCACTACAAGTCAGCAGATTGGGATAGGATGCGTTCCTTTTTTGAATCCTACCCTTGGGGCAAGATTTGTTTCTCTTCGGATGATCCTAGTGCCTGCGCCGTTGCAGTAGCCGATGTGATACTGCAGGGCATGGATATTTTTATAACAAGCTCTGTAGTACCGATCGGTGGCAGATCACAGCCCTGGTTCGATGCGTCAGTTAAAGCCATCTGACTGCAAAAAACAGGCGTATCGAACTTGGGTTGCGGCGCTGGGTTCAAAGGATCCGAACTGCAAAGTTCTGAAGAGGAAATATAACCGTGCCTCCAGATTTTTTAAGCGGCAAATGGCCAGTGCGAAATCGAAGCACGTCGTCAAAATTGACGAGCAGCTTTCCAGTTACCCGACCAGAACATGCAAGTTCTGGTTGTTGTCGAAAGCTGCTCTTGGTAACTTCATCCAGCCGTCCATGCCGCCGTTGCACATGAGGAATGACACCCTGGCCCATACGGCAAAAGAGAAAGCCAAACTCCTGTGCACTCTTTTCGCCTCCAACTCGACTCTTGACGACAACGGAAAAACCGCCAACCATCCCGCGGTGTCAGAGCTCCATGCCTGTAGTACAGTTCAGGCAAAAAACTGTTCGACGAGCTCTGTTTTCGTTGGACGTCAGGAAGTCGAGCGGGCCAGATGGCATTTCTCCAATCTTAGAACGTGTGCCCCTGAGTTGAAGCCGGTGCTAACGCGTTTTTTCCGGCACTCTTATTCAAAAGGCGTAGTCCCTGACTCATGGAAGTCAGCCAGCAAACTACAGGCCTATAAGGATTACCTCCCTGCTTTGCAAAATCATGGAGAGCATAATTAACTGCCAGCTCTCAGTATACCTTGAGGGTCACCAGTTGATCAACGACCGGCAGTACGGCTTTCGCCATGGTCGGTCGACTGGCGATCTTCTGGTATACCTAACACATAGATGGGGAAGGCCTGGCAGTTAGCCTGGATATAGCGAAGGCCTTTGATCGTGTATGGCACAAGGCGCTCCTCTCAAAACTACCATCGTTTGGGCTTCCCTAGAGCTTATGCAAGTGAACCTCCAGCTTCCTCACTGGGCGCAGAATACTGGTCGTTGTCGACGGTTATTGCTCGATTCCAAAGCCCGTGAACGCTGGAGTGCCCCAAGGCTGTGTGCTATCTCCCACGCTGTTTCTTCTCCATATCAATGATATATTGGACACCTCCAACATGCATTGCTATGCAGACGACAGCACTGGTGATGCCGTATTCACGGGCCATGCAGGTCTCTCTCGGGAAATCGTCGACCAGTGCCGGGAGAAACTTGTGTCTTCTATCGAGTCCTCTCTCGAGAAGGTCGCGGAATGGGGTATATTGAACCTTGTCCAATTTAACCCCCAGAAGACTCAAGTTTGCGCGTTTACCACTAAGAAACCCCCATTTGCCGTATCACCGCTCTTCGAAAATACTTCCCTTAAAGCCTCGCCTAGTACCTCGGAATACTGGATCTCGAAATCTCGAGCGATTGCCAATTTCTTGGCCATCTGGAGGGCAAAGCCAAATTGGCTTCAAAGAAACAGGGCGTCATTAATTAGCACGGCAATACTTCAAGCCGGCCCACATTCAAGCGCTGTACAAAGCGCAGGTCCGGCCACACATGGAGTACTGCTGTCATCTCTGGTCTGGCGCACCCCAGTATCAGCTCGATCCATTTGACCACGTGCAACGCAGAGCAGCTCGAATTCTCGTGGACCCAGTGCTCTGTGAACGGCTGGATCACTTGGCGTTGCGTAGAGACGTCGCTTCATTGTGTGTCTTCTACCGCATTTATCACGGGGAGTGTTCCGAAGAGCTGTTTAACATGATTCCTGTCGCCGAATTCCACCTTCGCACGACACGCCACAAATTAGGATATCATCCCCACCATCTGGATGTGTGGCGGTCCTCCACAGTGCGGTTTTCAAGGAGCTTTCTTCCTCGGACTACTAAGCTGTGGAATGCGCTTCCTTGTGCGGTGTTTCCGGGACGATACGACATGGGTAAAGTCAAAAAAGCGCGTACACCTTCCTTAAAGGCCGGCAACGCTCTTGTGATTCCTCTGGTGTTGCAAGAGAGTATGGACGGCGGTGATCACTTAACAACAGGTGACCCGTACGCTCGTTTTTCCTCCTATTTCATAAAAAAAGAGATTACGGTGAAACAAATAGAAAAACATCGGGTAATGAACATGACAATTGAATGTAAAAAATTGATTCCGGTATCACCTCCCGACAGTAGGTCCGTTGAAGTGGAATATAAAATATTGAAACCTCAGAGAAATACCTCGATATTAATTGTAGCTATTTTAGGCTTCCTAATGAGTTTGCTGGGATTGAGTACAATGCCATCGCGCGGTACAGACAGCACATTAATGCAGTAAACATTGTTTAAAATAATGCTGAGACATTATCTTCTGGTTTTGGCATTCCATTGAGTTTAATAATATAGTTAAAATATAGTTTTTCGCTTAAAAAACTCGACCATAATGGTGTCGTTCTAAGACGCACGCACCGGACGACTGAGCGTCGTACCACAGCCTACTATTGTTATAATAAGAGTCGGCTATGCTCCTACCGTTTTCCGAGACGGCAGATTCGTCGATTTTAATGTGAGCAAATAGACGTCTCAAATAGGAATTTAGGGCTCTCAGGTTTTTTTCTCTTTATTTGTTTTATACAACTATACTTATATTTATTTTGTAAATGAAACTGAATATGTTAACAGTACTTTTAATTCGCCAAAAAAATTTCAACTTTTTTTATGATAACCCTCATCAAAATAAGGAATAAGACCAACCAACCAACTCGGCACACTTCACTTTTGAAGTAAAACGAGGTTTGGCGCGTTTGGGAACAAGGAAAAGAAAAACAGGGGCGTCGATATTCGAGCGACATACAGTTCCGTGGTCACTTGAAAGATAAGACCGAACTGGCGACTAAAATGCCTGGTGTACTCAGTAAGGGGAGACAGTACTTCACTATAAGCCACAGCCTGCTATATAAGACGTGAATTCGGCGTCACATGGAGTACTGTTCTCATCTCTAGGCTGGTGGTCTCCAGTACCAGCGTCTTCCATTGGACCGCATACAACGCAGAGCGGCTCGAATCATCAGCGATCAAGTCATCCCCGATCGGCTTCTGTCGCATTTATAACAGCTAGTGCTCAGAGGAGCTGTTCGGGTTGATTCAAGCGATCGAATTCCACCAACGGACATTACGACAAAAAGTAAAATACCACCCGTATCACTTTGACGTCTGGGTTTCCGCAACCCGGCGTTTTGCATTTATAAATTTCATGCCACACACAGCCACCTTGTGGAATCTATTACCGGCTAGTGTTTTCCCGAACCGATTCGACTTAGGGACCTTCAAGAAAAGAGCATACTCCCACCGCCGGTATCTATTGACACCTGTTTTTGCGGATGTCCATGGGCGGTTGCCTCACCACTCCGCATCCATTGAGCCTTTTGCCTGTTTGCCTCCTCTTATAAAAAATATTGAAAGCGCGAGTTTTAATGTCTGGAAATTTTTAAACTAATAAGGAAAATATATTTCAGCTTAGATGATTGTTAAAACGACAATTGAAACTCGCATTTTCAATACAGGTTATACTTTGAAAAATCTATTAAAGTCAACAAAACCTGAGCCGTGTATGAGGGATATTGGCAGACTAAACGGACGGTGGACTGGCAATATTTATGTGGTACCTGAACCACATAAATATTTGTTTAAAATTCTTTGAATATCGTAATACATTTATTTTGAAGCTGTCACAATCAAACTTCCAAATCAGCCAAAGATACTGTCACTTATATACGTAATATTTCAGCACTTGGCACGCAATTCAGAATGATGCAATGTGCCGAATTGTAAGGTTTTTGTAGTGCTACAATTAGCGCCCAAAATTATTTTAATAGCAAAATTGTCTTCTCGCGTGACATGTCATTTTACTGTTCATATTTTCTATAATAATTATAGTACATTGATTATTTTGATGGTAATTGCCTGTCTCTATAAATCTAAGCGCCCAAGTCAGTTTTTTGCCTGTGTGGTTTATCCTAATCCTAATACGGTTGGGTTAATGTTAAACTTTCTGATTAGTCCATGCAGAAGTTATAAGTGCAATAGGTATAATGTCAATTGAATATGTATAGCAAGTATTTACTAAACATGATATGCTTTTACTCCACTGACCAATGAAATAATTTACAGGCTTATATTGTTTTGTTTAATAACTATTAGGTACTGTAATACCTACTTACGTACTAATTAAAGAAAGAAAGTTGTTTGAGTCACTAAGTAATAAGTTGTAACTTTAGTCAATAATCGTGTGAATTTGTTACTCACCACTTTTATGTCACGATTTTTGGGACAACTTGGTGGAAATTTATATCCATATACGTTGCTTTACTGATAATTTTGTCCAAACAAACACAAAAGGTGCTGCCTTGATACCTACCTAGGCAGTATAACTGTGCAAAGAAGCGAAAACAGTCTAAATCTGCCTGAAATTTAGACTGTTTTCATAACTTTTTTCATTAATATGTTGTCTGTACTTGCGTTATAACAAGATATAGTTTCATTTGTTCTTCGATAAGAAACCATACAATCGTTCAATTGGTAACAAGTATTTTGAGCAGTTAAGCCTGACGGGATTACGCGCCTAAAATAGTATTTAGAGAAGAAGGTGTGGCATGTTCCTACGGAATACTGCAAACTCATTTCTGCTTATAATGAACTGCGACTTTTTGCTTTTTACGTTTTTTTTTGGAAGAGGAGGATAAACGAAGGTATGGATCACTTGATTTTAATTCTTCACCGCTTACATTCTCCTACTACACCAGAAGAATCACATGAGCGCTGCCATCTTTTAAGATGGTGTACCCTCTTCTTTTATGTACTCATGTCGTATCGTCCTGGAAAAAACACGCAAGGAGGCCCATTGGTTTGGTTATTTATATAAGTTTTGTTATATCTAGAAGAAAGTTCCTTGAACACCGCTCTGCAGAGGCCACACATCCAGATGTTGAAGGTGATGAATTTTGTGGAGAATGTGAAATTCACCAGCAGGCTTCAGGTTCAAACAGCTCTTCAGAGCACATCCTAAGGGAGTATATGTGTAGGATATACATCACAATATATGCAGTAGAATACACACAAATGAGCAAGGTCTTTTCGCAACACCAAGTGATGTAAGCTGTTCACGTTGCGTGCCGTTACATGGTTTGAGTTGATACTGGGGTGCTGAGATGAGAGCTCCAGAGTGACCTGCGCTTTATCAGCTTAAATATACTAGTCGAACGTAGCTTAATATATACGTTCATAGATTGGGGGTTGAATTTATAACGGGCATTAAGGGCAATTAACAATAAATAGAGGTAGGTACTAGGCTAATTCAAAATGCCTTCAACGTCAAGGAAGAGTAATAATTGCGCATTTTTGTGATTCATCCAAGGTATTTGACTGCGTGCAACATGAAATTCACGTAAAACTTTGGCATTATGAATTCAAACCACATGTTTAGATCTATATACAAAATTTTTCTATAGAAAAATTCTGGTAGTCGATAAACGCTTCTCGTGGTAACCTGTAGGAATAGGTCATACTACGGATTCCTGTCTCGGTACTTTCCTGTTTTTTGTATATTATTATATTAGATTGCTGATGAAACTTTCCTTATTTTTAAAGTGTACTGTTTATTGTCAATTAACTAAGTATAGAAATTTAATATTTGTCTCCATTGTGCTAAAACATTGTTTCAATACTAAGAATACGGAATTGCATATTATAAAGAATACTTATTGTAGTTGTGATGTGTTCGTTTTAATAATAAAGTCGTACACGCTGTTCAAGCTTTATATATAAATAAATATTAACGATACACAGATTATCTAAAATATCGGAAAGCCTGGGAGGATGATGATGGAATTACAGCCGAGCTTCTGAGAGTTGGTGGTACTCCTATGCTTAAGATCTTCCAGAAGCTATTCAGTTCCGTCATCATCGAGCGCAAAACCAGGCAAACATGGCACAGAACTATAGTGGTTCTGCTCATCAAAAAGGCTTTAGCACCATCGACCCCAAACATACGCTCCAGCAGGTTATATAGAGGACAGAGGAGTATAACCAGTCACTGTGCTTGGCTTCATGGACGAGAATAATGAATATGAGAAGCCTTTAATTCAATCGAGCCTGGGCGCTGCTTCAAGATCTCCAGAGGTGTCACATTGACTATCGATATATTGAAGCTTTGAAGTGTTTGTATGGAAACACAGCCATGTTTGTCCATCTCCAAGATCAGACCTTGAAGCCTCTGCAGCGTGGAGTCAGAAAAGGCGATCTCATATCGGCGAAGCTGTTCACCGCTGCGTTAGAAGATATATTTAAACTTCTGAACTGAAACGGATTGGGCATCAATATCGACGGCGAATCCATCACTCGCCTTCGATTCGCAGACGATATCGTAATTATGGCTGAGACCATGGAGACTTAAGCTATTTGGTCGATGGCCTCAAAACAGCTTCCCAAGGAGTAGGTCTTGGCACTAACATGGACATGACGAAGATCATTTCAAATGTCAATGTCGCGCCTACTCCCCTTACAATTGGGAACTGTACTCGAGAAATTGTTGACGAGAAAGTCCACCTAGGACAAACAACCCAGTTAGGCAAGTCCAATTTCGTGAAATAAGTAACTCGTCGAATCGCTGGGGAACATTGTATGAGGACAGCGCAGGACCGATCATCGTGGAGATCTTTGGGGGATTGACGTCTTCCGGCTGACGATGAAACCTTAGCCAGAAATTATTTCTGTTTTATATTAGTCCTGTATGTAAATAAATAAAGTATGTCACTATGGCATAAAGGGAACTGCGCTCGATCTTCTGATTTCATATCTAAACAATAGAATGCAGAAGGTCGACGTGAATGGCAGGAGATCTCCTGGGACTCCTTTCAGTATGGGGGTACCACAAGGGTCTATTCTCGGACCGTTCCTCTTCCTTATCTATATATTCTACCTGACATCATGTACTGGTTTAGCGCTAATAACCTATTGTTAAATAGCAAGAAAACGAAATATATAAAATTTACCGTACCAAATAGTTTGTGTGGTAAAGGTTCCTATAACATAAATGACTTTCTTAATGATACCACAGATTAGGAATGGAGCGACCGCCCTGAGGCTATTAAATAATAAGTTTAATTGTACAATGTTACTTTGTTACTTTATAAATGTTACTTTAATTGTAAAACATATTTTTGATGAAAAAAAAAAGCCCGCTGAGTTTGTTGCGCCCATTCTTCTCAGGCCTGAGGCATTCAATTAGGAATGGGTAGTAGTTTTATTGACTTTCAATAAGTGATGTCACATCCTATTTTGAATAAAAATATTTGAATTTGAATTTGAAACAAATTTTGCTTCATGAGTTGACTTACATATTTTGTCCATCTCGGGAGCTACGGCACCATTTTTAAACTAGAGTAAGTAACGTACCTAGAATCCAGATTTGGTCCATGTGTCAAATCGGTTACGGGTGCTGCTTGTGGTGCCAGGTCGATCTGTTATCTATATAAAATATATAAAAATGAATTGCTGTTCGTTAGTATCGCTAAAACTCGAGAACGGCTGGACCGATTTGGCAAATTTAGGTCTTGAATTATTTGTGGAAGTCCAGAGAAGGTTTAAAAGGTAAAATGCTGCTAAATTAAATAAAAGCAACAAATTTGTTTTTCCTTTGATGTGTCCATACATAATTTCTATGAGAGAATTGATTGCCGCACGGTTTGACAGTTCTGCTGTGAAACAATTTCATTACGACAGCAGGGTGCATATTTTACGAAGTAATTTTTGATGTTATGATATATTATTGACACATTCATATAAAAACATTATTTTATTTATTACTAGCGGACCCGACAGACGTTGCTCCGTTTAAAAAAAACTCTCGCTGATGGAATTTCGTAAAATCCGTTCTTAGCTGACCTCTACTCGACCAAAAGAATATTCCTACGTACCTATATAATTTCAAGTCTCTACGCCTTATGGTTCTAACTCGACATGCAAAATGTTCATGAAGTAGTTGCTGCAGATCATGAAGAATTGCTATTATTATTGCTGCATTATCGTCAACGCTGCATGACGTGCACTGTCAGTTGTATTTTATTACTCATGTAGCGTGAAACTAACAAAAAACTTAATTGAATTCTTTCTATTCTCGAGATGTCATCAAAATGTCAATCCATACACAATGTATGAGAAAATAAATGTTTTTTTTTGTGATTTTTTCGATATTTTATTACTTATTATCCTATTCCGGACTAAGAGTAACCCAAAAAATCAAACAACAGAAAAAATGGTCTAGCCGTTCTTGAGTTATAAATGGTGTAACTAACACGACTTTCTTTTATATATATAGATATACAGAACAACGTCTGTCGGGTCAGCTAGTAGTTAATAACTAATTGTATTTTTTTGAATGCGATTATGACAGTAATCAAGAGTGACATGTCCACGAAGCATCCTTACACAAACAATGAATTCAAGGTCTACAAGTTATTGTATCCAATATAATATCACAGTAGAAATATGGAACAGTGTGGAAACTATATGATATATGGGTTATGGATCCAACAAAGGATAATTTATATTTATACAGTTTATGCTTTGTAACTTTTTACATTTTTAAGTACCACGATTCATAATATATAGGATGTAGCACGATACAAACTAATTTGTTTGAATATTACAGCCATTTTAAATACTCGTTGAGTTTCTTGTATGTTCTTCTCACGAGCTCTATTTTTTCCGATCATTCAGTAATTTAAAAGAATAATTTATAGTGACGATTCAAAAGCGCTTAGTTTAATTTATTGAATAAAGTTTATTGGAATTTGATTGGAAGGAGGTATTCAAAAAAGGTGTTTTGTTCTCACCGTATACAATCTACTAATATATTATCTACAATACCTATTTAAGCATGACTTCAGCATTGAATAAATAATTTGTTGAGTGGCATCTAAAAGCTAAATTAACATTAGTGATTGTATTGGCGAAGTAAAATTATGATTGTAAGGTATTTGATCGGGCTTGCGGGCGAGTGGCGGCCGGCTTAATGCAAAATATAAATATACTCGAATAGTGGCACGTGCTACTTATACTGAGGTTTTATTGGCTACCGATATGGGCTTTAGGCCTGTTATAATTCTGTTGGGGTGCAGCTACACTATGTTGCTTGTCTCTCGGGAAATTGTCGGCTAGTGCTGGAAAAAAATGTGTGCAAAAAAAAGCGCCACGGCCGTACCATCCTTTTCTCGAAGCAGGTCATTTGTGACCCCCTATCACTTTGTTGCGCATAAAACTAGAAGCGTGAATTTTCAGTTACCAAGCAGGCATTGTATAATCTCGCATAATTCCATTCAATTTGAACCAGTAGTTTAAAAATTATAACTAGTCAAAGTTTCTTAAATTTGTCACTTATCACTTTTGATTATCGGTAAAATCAAGATAATTTAATTATTAAAACACAAAAGACTTTTAATATTATATGGTCACTGTTAGATTATCTAAGGTTAGTTGATTACGTAATAACTTACGAATTTACCAGTGGGAGGCTCCTTTGAGCAGGATGCGGGCTAGATTATGGGTACCACAACGGCGCCTATTTCTGCAGTGAAGCAGTAATGTGTAAACGTTACTGTGTTTCAGTCGGAAGGGCGCTGTAGATAGTGAAATTACTGGGCAAATAAACATCTTGTGTCTCAAGGTGACGAGCGCAATTTGTAGTGCCACTCAGAATTTTTCGATTTTTCAAGAATTCTGAGCGGCACTGCATTGTAATGGGCTGGGCGTATCAATTACCATCAGCTGAACGACCTGCACATCTCGTCCCTTATTTTCATAAAAAAAAACTTAAGACAGAAGGACCTATAACTCGGGACTGCAATAATTGTCAGTCTTGGTATTATATGGATCTAACAACTTTTTACGGTAGAAGAACTGAGTTGCGAGACTTGGTTTTTTTACATGTTATATTTTATGGCATTTTATATTCTGTCAGGTCCTCTGTTGAAAGATGAAATTTTCTTCAATTAAGCCGCCAGAAGCCTGAAGCTTAAGCCTCAATAAATAGTTATACTAATATTAATAGTTGTACTATCTGTCTTCTTATGTATAAAATGTATAAAACTTATTTATTTTATATAAAATATTGCTGTGCCCTTGCAGGGCTTTGTAAAAATGTGATCTGCAATAAAATATTTTGATTTGATTTGAGACATCTGTTAGAAGTGAAAACTTAGAAGTTTTAGTATTAATATTATAAATTTCATTATCTTTAAAGAAATTAAATTACTTATTTCAATTTAATTTTAAAACTTATTTTCCATACTATATTTGTTGCACTAATGTTGCACAATACGTCAGCTGTATAGAGATTTCACCAATACAAAAACTATATATACTTATTTTTTTTAGTTACTTTATCAAATATTTAAAATGATGATGAATTTCTATTACAAAATAATATTGTATTGTGTTTATGAAAATAAAATATTGTGATATATAAACCAGCGCAGTGTGATCGAGCCTTTACACTGTTAGCCTTACGCAGTAACATTTATTTCCGTACAATGAGAGCCGGAATGTTGGTCCTTCATTGAAAACCAATTTACAGTCGATTGTTCTTTTTCCACAACAACGTTTTGAGCTATAAAACTTTAAATTATTAATATAGTTAACTCCGCTGGTGTTGCAGTCTGCATGGAGTCATAATTATTTACCATTGCTAATAAAAGTCTTACTCATCGTTTTAAAACATAGTCTTCTTCAGTAGAGAAGTAGCGATGTATTATATATATATGTATGTATAGGTATTATCTGCAACTGGACATCAATTTTGCGAGAAAACGATCCTGAGTTGAGATCCGCAGGCCAGTTCGACAACTTCACATTGTTTCGAAAACACATTGGTACATGGCAGTGCAGCAAGTCTACTCAGCAATCCATATGGTCACCTGATGGTATGTAATCACCGCAGACCATACTCTTTTGTAACACCAGAAGAATCACAAGAGCGTTCGCAACTTTATAAAGGGTCTAATAACCGTACAAATTAATTAGAATACCACAGAGACACGTGGACGATACGTGGCGGGCTATGATCTAATCTGGGATCCGGGGTTCTAATCAACGGTTCAATCTATTCTGCCATCAATGTCTTATTATTCCCGTTCACGTGACAGCACACATGCGTCAATCCTTCACATGACATTTATGCAGATGTAGAGTTCGGAGAGACATCCTTAGTATAATGACACTACGCATCTAATAACAGCTGTTCCCAATATACTATCTACAGATAGAGATGAAGTCAGTAGAAGGAAGTAAACCTTCTACTGTTAGTTATTAGCTATCAATAATCTGAAGCTGTCCCAATATACCCGATATATTGGGATATTGGGAATTGGATGGAATGGACGCGCGAATTGCAATTTCCATACAAACTTCTATCGCTGGCAGAAAGCGTGTGCGGATAAGGTAAGTTACCATCGATAAGTTTATTGGGACCGAAAAGTCAACGATAGTTACGTTTTTTATCGCAAGTAGACCACAACCGGAGATAGACTGAATATTGGGAACGGCTGTAAGCCGCATGTATAATTCGATCTAAATTTCTGTCGTTCTATATTTCTTTATCTACGTCCAAATTCTCTTACAACATTAAACATTGAGGTAATTCATAATTGTTAATATTATATTATTACTAACAGTTAGCATAAGCTCAATCCTTTAGGGTAATCAAATCAAAATCACTTTATTCATGCAGGTCAAGGAAATGACTTTTCTTTTTATATTCACCGCCCTTGAGGGTTGAGCTTTAATAAGAAGAAGAAGAAGTAGCAAGAGTCTAATTGTGACAATCACTCACTCACAAATCATTTCAGTTACAATATATGTAAAGTGATGCAACAATAATACTCAAACTACAAATACTCAAAAAAAATGTAAATTAATACGTAAAATCATGAGTTATACTGAGTACAGTCACGGCCGACCATAACTGTATCAACAATAATAGTAGGCCATGGTACAGTAGATGCATCAATCCACACACACCGTAAATAAATAAAGGTATTTAGCGAAATGTGCAGAGTGTCCGAATACAGGATCATCATGGCACCTCAAGTAGTGCCTGTTCACGAGCATGACCCATGGGCCAGCCATCGCCTCCCTCGACCATATTTTAGGGTGATAAAAGGTGATAAGTCTCATTAGCCCAGTATTTTCACTCACAAACATAATAACATAATAGTGCTTGCACGTTACTTCTTCACGACAGAAGCAGAAGCTGTGGTACCCACTTAGCCCCCAGCCTATGCTAAGAAGTCTCCAACTGGTGTGAGCCTTTCAAAATTGTTTGTACTGCGTATCAGCCTTAACAGCCGAAAAACGCCCGCTGCTGGATAAAAGGCCTCCTCAAAGATCTCCACGCCGATCGGTTCTCCGAAATTCTGCCCAAATTCAACCTATTCCGGCAAACTTGACTAGATTATCGCCCATCTAGTGGGGGGCTGTTTCTTCCACTATGTGATCGAAATTCGAGGATTTTACTGTCCTAAGGGCTATCTGTCCTTCGAACTATGTACCCTGCCTATTGCAACTTCAGTTTCGCAATCATCCGGGCTATGACACACAAACATACATCCATACGAGCGTCTATTTTCTAGAATCTAGATACTCATATTATATATATATATATATATATATATAATAATATATATATATTTGTATACGGACACATTTCATATTTTTACTGATTGTAATACAGAATATTTCTCCCGATTCAAAATAAATCCCAAAGAAATATAGTGTAAACATTGAAATAAACATTTACGTTTATCGTATAAACAGAATCCATTCTTGATAATTGTATTTAAATGGTGAGGTTGAACCCACTCAGCTTACGTTCACGGAAATAAATTGTTTACCTTACGAACCGCGTTATACTCTACGATCATAATTATGGAATTGGTATTTAGGTTTTACTCTAGGTCTGATTTGGTTATATGTTAACTTTCTTTATGGGATATCATGATACTTTTACATGTTTTATATTAGCTTGACCTGTATCTATGTAACAGAATATTTGGTCACAATTTTCACTAAGGCTACGGAATTTTATAAGGTTCTTTTGTGAACATACTTTCACCGAAGTTGACCTATGTGAAGATGATATCAAGCTTGAGATATACTATCATCGAGGACTCAGTGGTTTGAGTGGCTACCTTGCGGAGCTGCGATGGCAGGATTAGCCGTCCAGCCCAACACGCAACATAGGCGACATTAAGACTTTCTAAATCGCAGCAAAGATTATGACAATAACGCTATGTTTTATGGCCGCATCCAATGTCGGATTTTGGTGCTTCTTAATATTTTTTTTTCTTTTTTAGGGATAGTAAACAGTTGTTACAATAATTATTTAATTAAAATTGAATAAATATTACCTAGAGTTAGGTATAGAAGTGTTTCTGATCTAGATTTAATGTCATTGGTCTATAGATCCACAATCTGCATACCAATACATGCTAATCTCACATACTTATACAAACACCAATCTATAAAGATCAATGCATAGTTAGATAGAAAAAAGACACCACCAAAATATAGGTCAGGTCAGGTAATTAGTAATGCGATTAAATATATAAAGCAGCCGTTCGTTAACACATCAATAAAACAAGACAAAGATTGAGCTTACAAAGACATGAAATTCAGAGGAAACACACATTATCCCGTAGACGCTACTGCAGCTGCAAAGCTAACATATGACTAAGGCCCGTCTTCCAGCTGTGTCACAATGCTCACTTCGTGATCTGTTCCGTTTGGCTCTTTTATACGCAGTTGTAAAGACAGTGACAAAACACACTTGAGCACGGATAACGTAAGTATTGAGGCGCCTGCTGGAACACAGGCTTTATATAAAACAGACCGCGGCGCCGCTCGAACACGCACCACACCTCAATTAAAGTTATTTTGGTTCTACCATCGTTTGTAAGTAATGCGTGATTAATGCGGAATACCTAGAATCGTTACACGGGCCGTGTACACACAGTAAGCACGCTCTTTTGTTGCGATAAACCATCAGTTAGGATAAATTAATTTACAGATTACGTCGATATTATTGCATCTTTTTCTTGAGGGTCCTCCTCTTCCACATACGACACAACGAACTTACGGTCACCTGATTGTAGATTTGAACTGATGCAATTACCGCAAGCCCGTGTTATTTTGTAACTCCAGAGGAATCACAATTCGAAGACCGAAAACACATGGGTACGTGGTGGTTTAACTATTAATAACCGTGTAACGTTTATATTATTTAAGGGTGCCTTAATTAATATTCTAAAATTAAAATAGCTAGAACTGTCTCGTTTTCTGGCATTGTAACCTTGTAGCCTTGAAAGTATTCATAATTTAATATTATTATAGTACAAAGTTGTTATTTACAAGATACAAATGGATGTTTTTATTTGTTTACTTACATTATAATAGTGGTATTATTACTAGTCATCCCATAAATATTGTTAGAAGGAGCTTTAGGTACTGTAAAAATCCGTTACTTTATAAATTAATACAATTAAATTAAAAAATGGGATGCGCATTCAAAGTTATCACCATTGAAATCTGCATTTACTCCATGGGAAAAGTCATCCAACAGAATGTTTTAGTAACGCATATATGACAGCGTTCAGAGCATGCTATGTTCTCCATAAACAAACCATAAATAATAATACAGAAGAATAGGATCTAAACTAGATGACAAGCAGTCTTCAGCTCTGATGGAATCAGAAACGTTCGTTTCGAACCACCCTTGTTGCGGATTCAGCTTCATAACCCGGTGCTGAGTTTTGCTGAAAGGACAACATGCTGATGTGAGGAATAAGCCTCTTAACAGCGTTGACTTCTTAAGAATCGGAACTTAACATACCTGTGTTGATTTGTATCACATTATTCATAAAGAATGTCTAAGTCACTTTATCATACCTTGTAACCTCATCTTATTTATTTAGTTATTTTTTTATGGATAACAAATGGTTCTCAAAATACATTCTGAAAGGCAAAGTAGAGGATAAAATTAAAATCTAGTGAGAACCCACACCGTTATCTTCAGGTTGATTTTATAGTGTTATACATAGTTGAAAATGAAATTTTAACATAAAAAAAGTAATACATGAAATAAATAAGAAAGAGATACATTACTTTTGTATTAGTCTTAACTATAATTATTATCATTTATAAGTAATGTATTGTTAACAAACATTAAAATGAAAATAATAAATAATAACACAATATAAACCATTCTATATTATATTTATCCTACTAATAAGATTCGTGGTCATCTGGAGGGCAAAGCCAAATTGGCTTCAAAGAAACTGGGCGTCATTAATAGAGCACGGCAATACTTCAAGCCGGCCCACATACTAGCGCTCTACAAAGCGCAGGTCCGGCCACACATGGAGTATTGCTGTCATCTCTGGTCTGGCGCACCCCAGTATCACCCCAGGATCCATTTGACCGCGTGCAACGCAGAGCAGCTCGAATTGTCGGGGACCCAGTGCTCTGTGAACGGCTGGATCACTTGGCGTTGCGTAGAGACGTCGCTTCATTGTGTGTCTTCTACCGCATTTATCACGGGGAGTGTTCCGAAGAGCTGTTTAACCTGATTCCTGCCGCCGAATTCTTCGCACGACACGCCACAAGTTAGGATATCATCCTCACCATCTGGATGTGTGGCGGTCCTCCACAGAGCGGTTTTCAAGGAGCTTTCTTCCACGTACTACAAAGCTTTGGAATGAGCTTCCTTGTGCGGTGTTTCCGGGACGATACGACATGGGTACCTTCAAAAAAAGCGCGTACACCTTCCTTAAAGGCCGGCAACGCTCTTGTGATTCCTCTGGTGTTGCAAGAGATTGTGGGCGGCGGCGATCACTTAACAACAGGTGACCCGTACGCTCGTTTGTCCTCCTATTCCATAAAAAAAAAAAGATGTCTACCACTTGCTATTTAAATTGTGTTTTTGTCTGCACCAATCTCCTACTGCTCTACCTTCTGAGCGGGACCTGTAACGAGCTAAGTTTTGACAATTAATTTGCAACTAGCGACGACCCGTTCGTCTTCTTCTGATTCGATCTCCTCATTCTCACCAGAGTGCCTGCACGGCGGCCACTCTCGCACTGCACACCGTTACACCCGAGCTGAGACGAATACCGAATCATCCTCGTGCTCGCTTCTTGACTCGACCTTCTTGACTACTACATAATATAAGTATAGAAAACATATTCTTTGATAAATTAGACGACTACCAAGACGACAGCTAATTCATAGATAATAACTGTAAAGTCAAGTAATGGTAGCTTTTTAGATCAAGCACACGCTCTAATTCCTCAAAATTGTAATTAGTCATAAGGTTCAAGACGGTCACCGGTTTGATCCGGTCGGCTGTCGGGTGGCGGTCGGATTATCCGCACTGGCTGCGTCCATAACTCTGACACCCGTGACACGTCGCTGTCTGTGTTATCTATCGTTAGAAATGCTTCAACATCGTGATATTTTGTTACAACGTGCATTGATATTCGTCACCTTCAATCAACTGTTATGAATGTTACCGAAAATGCGCGAACACGTTCTACAAACACAAATTAAGCATTTTAATATTAGGCATACATAACCACTATCGGCCTTATAAATAAACTTGAAATAAAACGAAATGTATACAAATAGACATTTTGTTTACGATTGTTTTATTCGGACGTAGAACGTTTCCTGCGTTTATTAGCACGGCTGCCTGACATTCGGAATACTTCAGAATTAGGTATCATTGTATTGAAAGTCTTGTTAGCGATATAGCCATGTTTTTTTTGCATAATCTCGGTTTATTCTCAGGTATAACTATATATAAGGTAGAATGTTATATTGATAGGGTTGCTTATTCTTATTTATTGATGAAAGATCAAAATGTTCCTGGGACATCATTTCATTTAACTGATTAATATCTCATTTTATATTCTATATAAAATAATTCCTGCCACATTCTTATTTTCAAAATTTTCACTCAATAAATAAAATAAATGAGATTAAGAAATTGAAGTTTAGATTATTATAGCACATAACAATACAACGTTGTTATTGAATACTTTATAAATAATATATTTTTATAGGTACAAAAGTACCTAGTAATAAATAAATCAGTACACTTGGAGAATCACAAAAAGTATTACTGAGCAATTTGAAAAAACTTAAAACCGTTCAATTTTAAAGGTTAAATAACATTATTAAACACATAGAGAAAAATCTGAGTTGTGTCAAGTCACACCAAAGAGAGGTTGTACTTCAAAAATAATTGTATGGCGATTAGAAGTTAACAGTGACGTCATCTTGGTGTTATACCACGTGGTGGCCGGTGGGTGGAAATAAATAAAATAAAACTCGCGAAAAGAGAAAGTGACACTGAAACCGTACCGTACGCCAACGAATAGGATGTGTTTTGTTTTTTTATAATTACTCGAACCGTTTAATGCTCATTACATAAAAGCAATTACGTTTGATCTCGCTTAACATATTTGGAACAGCTCATAATCTAGCTAATAATGCGTGTAATGTATTCTGCAACATTGCAAATGAAAGTAGTAGAGTTTGTTTGATGATACGTCATAAACAGCTGTCGTTTAAACAAATGTCACTCGCAATAATAAATGTGTGGCTTTTATACGTTACGATAATATGTCGTATATATAGCATTGCAAAAATATTTTAGTTTTAATGCATACAAACGCCTTTCTCTCTCAGTAGACAGAGACTGCATAGTTCCAAATTTTGAAGGGAAAACTTCTTTAGCGGCGTTGAGCACTTTTCTTGGGATGGGTATAAAATGTTAATCTGGCGACAGGTCACGTAACCTCATCGAAAATTCGTAAGACATTCGATGGAAGATTTATGCTTGTAACGAATTATAGTTTGGCTATGTCAACTTAATTACTGCCATTGGACCAGTGGTTTTATCATTGTGATTGCAAAGCCGAAGCACCGCGAGGTCGAGTGTTCGAATCTCAGCCGTGAAATATTTTTACAGTTTAGTTATTGAAGTGAAAATTTCTTTAGCGGCGTTGATCACTTTTCTTTGTTTGGTTATAAAATATTAAACTCACGTCAGGAAACGTGACCTGATCGAAAATTCGTAAGACAGTCGTTGAAATAATTATGGATGAAAGTTGTTTTTATGAGAGATAAACTTTTTAATGTAAAATACTTGTAATTGTTCTCAAGCGTTAAGTTTTTTATGTAATATAAATTGTTATTTTTGTCTAAATGTGAAATGTAAAAAACGTGTGTGCTTCAGACCACACAACTGAAGTAAAACAAAATATTCATGCATAAAATTGTTCAAGAATGAAATGAGATTACAAAATAATCAAGAATATATCATTCGCATATCGCTAGCATTCGTTCGGAACTCCCCAAATCAAGAAATCATGGTTCTAGGAGGTTCATGGTGACGCTAGCATTTTTTGTAACACAGGTTACTATAGCATAAATGGCTTTCTTAATCATACCACAGATAAGGAATGGTGTGACCACCACCAGGCTATTTAAATTATAAATGTGATTGTATCGAAATGTTATAAAAAAGAAGAAGCCCGCTGAGTTTCTTCTCAGGCGAGGCATAAATTTCCGAATGGGTGTTAGTTTTGGACTTTCAATAAGTGACTTCATACCTTATTTTGAATAAAAATATTTTAATTTGAATTCAAGATGCAGAAAAATGCCATTATAAATAAATTTTGTAAGCAAATTGCATATTTTTTCTTTATTTCTACAATTAGCTCTCGATTCGATAGAATATCTGTATTTAAGTGTTTGAATACGACGAAATATCGTATGGATTAAATAGTATCAAACTTGTTCAACAGCTATTAGTGTAGAATATGAACTAGTAGTTAATGATAACCTCTGACAGTTAAATTGTTGACTGTTTATTGAAAATTTGCTGTCTATTATTATTTCAAAGATGACAATGTTTTTATTTTTATTTTTATGAAATACGAGGTGGAGAGTGTCCTTACGAGAACATCGCCGCTCAAGTTATTTTGCAGAAATGGAGAAGGAACATACCACCGATTAACAAAGAAACACACCACACAATCACACTGCAGATGAACGCCTAGTTGCTGTCTACATGGTAGCTGGCAGCTGGCGCATATAATAAGCAGTAGAAATAAAATCAAAAGAAATCTGAAATAAAATGTTAGCTCCGATGCGCGACTGTCGTGTTCTCGTTATTATACGTGTTCCATAGTTCTATATCAAAAAGTACTTAAAACTAGGGGCTAGTATCTCCCATCAAGTTTATCGCCTGTGTTGGAAGGCACCGCACTTTTACCTTGATTTATATAAAGTTACAAAATTATATACTTAAAAGATATTAATAAAGATTAACTGACAAAAAAGAAGACATGATTCAGAGACGGGGGATTTCACAAGGGAAATTTGTAATTTGGAAGTGTATGTGTGCGTAGCGTAATAGCTACTCAGCTACTGTTCGCAACAGCAGATGTTAGTTTTTTACATTCATACCTAGGTAACACTGAAAATGTTTAGAAAATGAAAAACGGCTTAATGTAGAAAGTTGCCAATACTTTTATTGTTATTCGAAGTAATCTCCGTTCCTCTCTAAACATCGTCGCATTCGATGGAACCACTGAGAAAAGCAGTGGGCCTATTCTTTCTTAGGGGTCTCTTCTATGGCATTTTCGTACGCTTTCACCGCATCTTCAGGGCTCGTAAAGCGAATACCTCGAATTTTATCTTTAGTTCTTGGGAATAAATAAAGTTCGCAGGGTGCCAGGTCAGGACTGTATGGCGGATGACTAATTATCTCGACACCTGCCATAGTCAAATATTCAACAGTCCGTTTTGAAGGAGGATACTGCTTCGAGGGCGCTGCCGTCGAATTTTTTCCAAGACAACAGGCAAAAAGCGATTAACATACCAGTCTGCAGTAACTGTCCTTCCAGCTTCTAGCACAACTGTCGCGAAATGACCTTTCCGACCTATGAAAGAATGAGGCAATCATCTTTTTCCTTGACTTCTTCCTTTCTTTACCTTTGTTGGTCGATCCTCGAATGGAAACACTCACTGAGCTGTTTGTCTTTTGGTTTCGGGTTCGAAGCAATATATCCAGCTTTCGTCACCTGTAACGATGTCAAATACAGCCTTTGAACTTGTCTAACATTGTGCGACACCAGTCTATGCGAAGGTGTTTCTGGTCTTCGGTTAAAATATGGGGAATCCATCTGGTACAAAGCTTCCTGACGCCTAAATGTTCATGTAATATTTTTTGAACTTGACTCATGCCAATGTCTTGGCTTGCCCGTGTCTGCTGATAGGCACTCTCTTATCTTCCTCTATCATGCGTTGCACAGCACTGATGTTATCTTCAGTAGTCGCTGTTAAAGGACGTCCCTAACGCGGATCATCATTGAGTTTGCTACGTCTACGCTTAAACTCGTTAAACTGTAAAAATTTTAAATAGTGGCACAAGATGGGGCAACATTAAGAAATGATAATCGCAGCCTATCATAGCTTTGTTATTGAGTAAGCCCACAACGAAAGTAATAATATATCTATCCATTCACAAAAACAAATGACAACTGAATGCAATATACTACGTCATTAGGTTACCAAAGAGTTCTAAAATTGAAATTCAAAAAAAGTTTTCCTTAGTAATGTTTCTAACAAATTTCCAGCCAGTTCAAAAAACTTTCAGTGTCACCCACGTATATGTTTTTGAACCGCTTGATAAATTTTCTATCAGCAAAAATGCGTTTGATCTAGAAGCTCTTGCCACAATGTCTTTTTACCTTTTTTGCAGGATTTTAGGGTCATATGCGATTCTTCTTTTTAAAGTACATTGTTTTAAACAATTTGTTATGTTTTTAAAGTGATAACCCTCACTTCTAGGATTAATACACAAATAAAATTTGAAAACAAAATTTTATGAACGATACGGGACTCGATACCACGAACTCTGGCGTTCCGTGCCAGTGCTCTGCCAACTGAGCTAACAGTTCGAGTGAGATAAAATCTTGTATGCTTTGTTCAACTCTCAGGTTGTGGCTTCATCTACAGGATCTACTTTACAGTTGATAACCTGCTCAACATCAATACTTGCATATTAGGAAATTGAATTGAGATGTCGCTCTTGTAAATCTAAACAATTTGTTATGTTTTTAAAGTGATAACCCTCATTTCTAGGATTAATACACAAATAAAATTTTAAAACAAATATATCTTACGATGTTAAATTATTCTTATTATAATATTCACTTGGCCTTTGTGCTTCCTCATAAGTGGTTTCATTGACCGCTAAGGAGTTGTTATAATGAGTTCATTGAAACCACTGACTGTTTAATACCTTGTCTTACATTGCATGTAAATATTGTGTATAATGCATTCTCGTTGACATTGCAAACAGACTGACAGACAGGAGGATCTCATGTCTGAGTCAATATTGGTTTTATGTAGGTAATTGAAACTGGGTTGATGCTGTACAATCTAGTACTCTGCCACCTTTTTACAGTAACGTATATGTTTTTAAATGTATATATTTTCTTTAAAAATATATATTTATTGTTGGTGAGATATTTAATTCACTAACGACAAGTTCTTCTGATTCAATAATATTATTCATATCATTATTAAAAATATATTACTAGTCACGAGCCGCTTCTTACTCGCGTTCTCTTTCCCGTGTATGCATGCCAGGTTAATCATATGCAATGGTAGTTAAAACTTAGAAAAAATGCTCCAACTTGTTCAAAAAGCTCGTGATTTCTTTATTTATTCGTTCCCAAACAACATACATGTATTAATCATTACAAAATAACGCTAGTTTAAACAAACCATGATTAACATATACGTCAATTAAATAGAAAAACTAATGATGGCGTGATATTTAACTAAAATAAATGTACAATAGGTAATTTTATGTAAATATATATCTACAATAGGTAATTTTATGTATATCTTGATTTACAATGCAAGCAAACCAATTCGTTCAATTTCAATGTAACTTTATGGGAAATCTTTGACCTGAATAGCTATTGATCCCGACCACCTAGAAAGCCAACTCAAACGATTTTGATTTTTTCCTGAGGCCTTTCCAACGTTATATTATGGAGTACAGACTCCATAATAAGTACAGACTTATTGTGGTTGCTGAGGAGTAATTCTAATTAAAACACCGTCTTTGTACTTTATATAATATATATCTAGATATTCAGAAAGATATGTTAATACGAAATCTGTACTTTTACTTTTCATGTATAATAATATTTCTTTTTCTTATTCACCTTATTTTGTCAGTGTTGAATGAGACTGACCTGTCACGCTCGGTTACGTAATTGTCATTCGGTAAAAAGAAAAGACACACACACAATCACACATTACGCTCATTACAAATATTTATTTTCCTAATTTGCGCAGTAAAAATAGCGTGATAAATCACGGCGTCAAATTAAAGATCTCGCCTGTCTTAGTTTAGAGATAAGATAAGCGAGAGTCTATGTTCAGTCGCGAGAGAACAATGGACAACTTTGGTTATCGCGAGATGGGGTGGCCGTCACCTCTGCAGACACCGCCTCCACAAACGCCAAGATCGCGATTGACAAATAGTTTTAGTTCTCGATCCAGAGAACCGGAAGAAGTGCCTCTACGAAACTCTTTCAAACATGTTCGTAACATTGATGTACTTGAATCAGGAAGTGAAGCGGGAAAGACTAAGGAATATTTATTTGTGGGGCCATCACCACCAGCCGAGGATGCTCCTCCAATGTACCATAGCTTTGATTTTATGACACCCGACCCAGAAGCAAGGCTGACTGAAGACATGATACGACGAGCATTATGTGAAAGAGCCTTAACTTTGGGAGCAGGACGATTTTTTGATGATATTGAATGTGGTTTAATAACATCCGAAAACATAGAAGAACACATTGCGTCTGCACCAGAAGTTGTTGTTAACTTAACGTTGCTTTGGGCTGCTTTATTAGCTCGTGATGAAGTATTACCCACAGTTGTGCTAGCTGGAGCAGATGTACATTACTCGGATCCAATTGGCTTAACGGCATTGCACATTGCTGCATTTAGTGGTGCAAGTAGATCGGTGGTATATTTGCTGTCCATCGGGGCTGATATCGATTATGTCCCTAAATATTTTGCTCCTCTACACTGCGCTGCATTTGGTAATTCCTTAGAGGTAGCTGATCTTTTAATTTCAAATGGTGCGTCTCTACATGCGGTTGTGCAAAGAGCTGGCTGTGAAGATAATCTTGTGCATTGTGCTGTACGAAATGATGCTGTAGAATGCATGGAACTGTTCATTGAAAAAGGTGTTGATCCGGCTTATATTACGTCAGGAGGTATGAATGCTTTACATTTAGCAGCGAATCTTGGTGCCCAAAGGTGTCTGGGATTCTTACTGAAAGAAACCAAACTGAGTGTAAATGGTGCAACAAAAAACAGAGATAAGGAATGTACTGCCTTACACTTAGCAGCTGCACGAGGCTATACAGAATGTGTAGAACTACTGTTATCTGAAGGTGCTAAAGCAAATGCAAAAAACTTCCGAGGGTTGACAGCTCTACACCTCGCATCTCGCTGTTCTTGCTTGGAATGCGTGGAAGTTCTTCTGAGAGATGGTAATGCAGACCCAAATGCTGAAGATTTTGATAAAAGATCTCCATTACATGCCGCCATCACAAAGTCTGAACGAGCTTGTGATATCATTGAGATACTGGTAAGTTGGGGTGCGCAAACAAATAAAAAAGACGAATATGGTTACTCTCCAATACATCTTGCTGCAATAGACGGTTTAACTAGCTGTGTAGAAACGCTCATATTTTTAGGGGCGGATGTAACATCAAAATCAAAAAAGGGTCATACAGCGTTAAGCGTAATTGTCAGAAAAGCTCCCAAGTCTCTGGCCATTATAAAATATAACTTAGATTCTGGAATTTCACTAAGTCGATCAACAGAAGGAAATGAAGAGGTTCAAATTGAATTTGATTTCGGAAAATTGTTAAAATATTCTTATCCGCGTGAAATCACCTATGTCAACAGTTTAATCGATGAAGGTCAGAAAGATATATTACAACATCCGCTATGTTTAGCATTTCTATTCATGAAATGGAAGAAGATAAGAAAGTTCTATTTGGCCAGACTTGTATTTTGTTTCCTGTTTGTATTGTTTTTGTCAACGTACGTGCTGACAGCTGTTGTGAAAACGTGCCACGGAAAATATTCTAAGAAATACGATGTGCCTAATGAACTTTGCCAGAATCAGTCTTTAGTTGGTGATATTTTAGAAGATAATCCTATAGAATTAGAAAGATGGGTGTTATTGGCAATTACAATTTTTGAAATAATCAGGAAGCTAACAGGAATAACAGGATATTCAAGTGTTTATCAATACTTTACAACTTTTGAAAACTTATTGGAGTGGTTTGTCTTACTATCTGTTTTTTTCCTATATGATATTGAGAAAGATTATGGATGGCAAAACCATATAGAGGGATACGCAGTTTTGGGAGCTTGGACCAATTTAATGTTGATGATGGGGCAGTTGCCAATGTTCGGCGACTACGTAGCAATGTATCAAAAAGTTTTAACTGAATTTTTTAAATTGTTACTAGCTTATATTTGTTTACTATTGGGCTTTGCCATATGTTTCCTTGTAGTATTCCCGAACGAAGAAATGTTTTCGAACCCTTTGATGGGATTAATTAGTACTCTATCAATGATGGTTGGAGAATTAAATTTAAATATATTAATCAACGATCCATTACGAGACGATCCACCCTTAATATTCGAACTTTCATCTCAAATTATTTTCATATTATTTTTGATGTTTGTAACAATTATTCTTATGAATTTGTTAGTTGGTATAGCTGTCCACGATATTCAAGGTCTTCGAAAAACAGCGGGACTTTCAAAGCTGGTACGACAAACAAAACTAATTTTATTCGTGGAAATGGGTATGTTTAGTGCATTATTACCGAAGTGTTTACACAAATACATTTATAGAACTGCTCTAGTATCACCAGAAGCTGGAAAAGTTATATTGAGCGTAAAACCCTTAAATCCAAGAGAAAAAAGGTTACCTACAGACATTATGATGGCCGCATATGAGTTGGCACAGTTAAACAAATTAAAGTCAAATACATCTATGAAAGAGGTATTGTATAAAAATAAGTACCACTCTTCGAAATTCAAGAACGACGGACAGACGGATCACCAGTTCAACATTGAGATAAGGGGCATGCAGGAGAAAATAGATCAGACAACATTCAATCTAAAGAAAATAGACCAGGAGATGAGACACTTGAACACGTTGCTTCTCGAACAGCAACATTTGCTACAAAATTTGTTCAAAGTCACAGACAAATCGTATTTACAAACACCGTCTCAAAACTATTCTGAATCTCCATTTAATTTTTCAAGCAATAACTCTGATATCACTTCTATCGCCAAATGTTAAATATAAATAAAAAAAGATATAAGATAAAATAATTATTAAGATCTACAATATAATATTGAGGCAACCTAAATACTTATTTCAAGGAAAAGATTCATTACAGCGCAAAACACATAGTAGTGTATTTACTCAAGATACATTTCCATGTAAGTTTATGTATTAAATAAACACATCTTGAGTTATAAGAATCTGTTATTTGTTAAGTAATTAGATTTTTTAACATAAGATGCTTGTTATCTTTGCTTGATAATAGTGTTAACTGGCTGATAAGAAATGATGTGATTAAAGGCTCAACTCAATCAGGGTACAATAAATTTGATTTTAAAGTAAAACATGATGTTATCATTGTTATTCCTTATTCTGAAAACAATCTTGGTGCATTGCGATGTAGATCTTTAAAAGATATATTAACAATTTGTTATGTTTTTAAAGTGATAACTCTCACTATGCTTATGACTATAGACTGGCTTATGGCGACTGTCTCAGAACAACATTATACTTAAATAGTAGCTACGCAATGTGTATAAAATTATTCAATTATCTATCTCTAGAAATAACAAACTTACTCCTGTATAAGTGATTAATGGATTTTTTTTAATTTTAAGAAAACTTATTGCATGATAAATATTAGCCGAATAGAAGACACTACAATAAATTAAGATCGATAATGTATATATTATACTGTATTGGATGCATTACATAAATTTCATTTCATTTCAATTATCCTTACTAAGCCTCTTTA
Source organism: Leptidea sinapis (assembly GCF_905404315.1). NCBI lineage: Eukaryota > Metazoa > Arthropoda > Insecta > Lepidoptera > Pieridae > Leptidea > Leptidea sinapis. The sequence goes on from NC_066266.1 coordinate 15,097,826, forward strand.
ACTAAAATTGATGATTGGTGATGCTGCCTCTTTGTGATAGGTTTGTCATTAATATATATATTATTATTTATATATGATATGAAAACGTTTTAAACTTCAAGTACAATTTCGTATATTGATTTAATTCATAGTAAACAAAGTATTATTTCCTCAGATTTTAGCAAATATATTGAGGCTGGGTCTTTATTAATAAAATAAATATTATATTTACACACTCTTACACAAATTATCTTGCCCCAAACCAGTATAGCCTGTACTATGGGTGCGTGTAACGATATATTTAATACAATATACTTACTTAAACATACATAAATCCAAACAAACATCTATGACTCGGAAACAAACATTCATATTCATCATATAAATGATTACACCACCAGGTTCGAACCCGGGACCTCTAGCTCAGTAGGCAATTAATTAAGGCTTAGATTAACCCCCTTATTCATAATGGTCCGCTAACTTTAAACAGCCACTTAGGAGTGTTTTTTCTCATTCTGACTTAGGTCAATAGAAGAAGACAGAGTGAGAATTAGCAATGCTTTAAGTTAGCAGACTATTATGAATGAGGGGGTAAATCTTTGTAAGACCTCCGTGTTTTCCATCGCTATCCATAAATATGACAAAGTGTCTTTCAATTTTGCACTTCTTGAAATGAAAGAATAAGACAGTTTGTTATATTGCTATTAATGTAATATCCCTCACTTCGGGGATTAAATATTTAAATTTAATTTGTATGTCGAAACCCGAGAGACGCGGGTTCCAGTCCCGCATCGTCATAAATTTTAATACAAATTAAAAGAAAGAAAAATAAAGAAATATTGGTCTATTTTATTTATTTGTGGTACTGAACAATTTCTCTTAGTGCAATACAATTAAATCAATTTGAAAATTGCAATGTTTTCAATGGGAACTTTTATCTCTCCAGAGACAAAGCCCCAATGTTTGAAACAATACTTAAAGTTTTACACGAGTTTATAAGTGCTAAATAAGTAGAATCACGTTTACTTCTGATAAAAATTACAGGGTTGTGTTAACTGGCGAGAGGTCGCACGCCATAGCGGGTACAGCCGCGTGGGATCCGAAACACCCGAAGAAGAAAGACTTTAAGAATCGAATCCCAATTGATATAAATCTAGAATTTTATACATGTAATAAAATCGCAACAAAGTAAATACTGTACATAGATTAATTTATTGAAATAAAACTTGCTGTGTGTTTTACAAACAATACCGAAGCTAAAAATGAAGTTTATTGAATTTTTGTCTACTGTACGGACGTAAGGGAAAAACCCAGAAACCACTGATAAGAGGTCGGCTTTATATAATGTAGATATAGTATTTTCTTTGATTGACGCTAACATTAAAATAAAATACTTTTTAAAGGATTAAAACGTATTTGTAATCCTAACTTGTTTTTACATTACATTAAATTAAATTGCAATAGAGAAGACGGACTAAAATTATCTAACACCTGGGATCCAAAAGTCTTGAAGTTAAAACCCAAAAGTACTCATACCGAAATGAAGAGGACACTGCGAGTAAAAAAATAGTAAAAATGAATGTGTAGCCATTGTTTTTAACTTGCCTTAGTTTAAATACAATAATGTCTTGAGTCTTGTACCAATTATCATACAATTTGCATTAAATATTATGTTAATAAATTATATAGCTTTATAATTAAAAAAAAAAACTTCTGACGCCCGATACATAACTATAGTGTAGAATAAAATAATTAATATTGACCCAGAGAGCATCACGTGATGGTAAATACTAATACATATTATCAGCGCATTAGATGACAGCGTATATATGTTGTAGGCTTAGAATATTAACACTACAATATTCTAAGGTCCTAGGTATACTGTCGAAACCGTGATATTATAATTTCACTAGTGATATTAAAATTAAACGTGACATTGTAAAGTAAAGTAAAGAATGATAAATGACATTGTAATGTCACGGGTACACTATAGTTATCTATATATTATATTATAAAAGAAAGTCGTGTTAGTTACATCGTTTATAACTCAAGAACGGCTAGACCAATTTTTCTGTTGTTAGATTTTTTGGATTTCTCTTAGTCTGGAATAGGATAATAAGTAATAAAATATCAAAATAATTACGAAAAAATTATTATTATAGAAAAAAATATTTTCTGATACATTTTGTATGGATTGACATTTTGATGACATCTCGAGAATAGAAAGAATTCAATTAAGTTTTTTGTTAGTTTCACGCTACATGAGTAATAAAATACATCTGACAGTGCACGTCATGTTATTCAAGTTGACTGGTGGGTGCAATGACGTTCTTATGTATAGAATGTCATTGGGTGGGTGTGTTTGTTTCGAGTTTCTATTAGCTTATTGTGCCATCTTTCCCGACATAGACGTAATGCAACTAGGATTCGAAACATTGCGAATTGGACTGAAGAAGAACAAGAAATTGCAGGTAAAAAGCACCGCGTTAGTATGGGCTCGACGTTGTGTTTCTGAATCACAAGAGCAAAGCGAGGCAGCCAGTAAACCTCAGAGATCAACAACTAGATAATTTTCGACGCACAAGAAGAAATTTATGATTTGAATCGAGCAGCGTTTCGATACGATTGCGGTACTGATTACCGCTTGCATACTAGCGTTCACATTGGGTCAATGGACGTTGTTTGCAAGTATTTTCCGGAGAAACGCCAGGATTGTGCTGCCTTAGTGGAAAACTACCGAATCACGAAATTTTCTAGCAAACACTCAAAATACAATGTTTGCTTCCAAATATCCTCATTTGGGGCAGACATTATCTAAGAACGACGATTTAATCCGAAATTCAGGGTATTAATTTATTTATATTCTTACACACAATACAGTAGAAGAATAACATACCTACTATACTTATTCCTATGTATTATGTATGGTAATTCTAAAAATAAGTGTTCTGCATTAACTAGTTCATGAACATTTTGCAGGTCGAGTTAGCCCGCAAATCTTTAATTTCCGATCCGTCTTGCATTCGCCATGACCATTAACAAATATCAAGGCCAATTCTTGAAAGTTTGTGATCTGAATCTAGAAAATCCATTTCCCATATATATAAGAGATTACCACGTATATAGTCACTCATCACGATATTTCTGGAACCATAAGGCGTAGAGACTTGAATTTTGGTAGGTATATTCCTTTCGTCGAGAAGAGGTCAGCTAAGAACGGATTTTACGAAATTCCATCGGCGAGAGTTTTTTTTTAACAGAACAACGTTTGTCGGGTTCGCTAGTATTATAATAAATCTAGGAACCAATGGCGTTCTATAGAACATCATTGTATATTACAAATGAAGTTTGTAGTGTGAGACGTCGAGCGTCTGATTGGTCAATTTTTTTCATGCGCAATTTGTAAAACAATTATAGTAAACATTGGAGCGTGTATGTAATATTCCATCTGAAATTATTGTTGAAATAGTAGTAAACAAGGAATAATTCGGTTCGTTGTGATTGACAAATTTTTGAGTGTGTAAATTTCTTTTTGGGACCTACTAGTGAACAAGGGCTGATTCGGTTCTGGCCTGCATCGCTCGGCTCGTGCTTTGTGATTAACAGTTTTAATTTGTTTTTGGGACCTACAAGTGAATAAGGGCCGTTAGATAACAATTAGTTAATTACACTAATGCATGACTACTTAAAAAAAATGACTATACAATAATTACAAGAAACAGACCAATCAGAGACGGCCTCATAAACTAACGACCAATAAAATTGTCAAAATAACATTGCTTTACGATACCACTATTGACATTACAATGTCACTAAAACCAGGCCGTTAAATTGCACGAAACGAATTCTATTGACAATCTACCGTTTAATTACGGTAATTATAATATCACGGCTTTGCGAAAATACCTGCGAAATATTATATAGGTCAATCAGTTAGCTGAATAATATGTAACATTATTTGAATCGCTTTTGAAGGTAAGTCAAAGAAGAATTATGGCATAATGTAATAAAGAGCTTACTAGTAGAGTGAATTAAATTAGCAATAATCAATTTCATTTTCATCAGTGGGAGGCTCCTTTGCACAACATGCCGGCTAGACTAGGAGTAACAAAACGGCGTCCATTTCTGCCGTAAAGCAGTAATTTGTAAGCATTATTGTGTTTCAGTCTGAAGGGTGGCGTAAGTGAAATTATTACTGTGCAAATGAGATTAAACATCTTATGTCTCAAGGTGAGGAACGCAATTGTAGTGCCGATCAGAATTATTGTGTTTTTCAAGAATCATTAAATCACTACGGCACTGCATTGTAGTGGGTAGAGCGTATCAATAATCTGCTACCTTTAAAAAAAATATTGTTCCTATGCCTTGATTGTCAGAGGCATGTACGGACTTAGTAATAGGATGCCTGGTCGTTATATTTTGGTAACGATATTCTAAATATTATCTTGTTAGGTAGTAGGTTCAGATTATTTTACAAATCAGAAATGCGTGTGAGGTTTGTGTTTCAGTGCAGCGTGAGTCACTTCATGAGTTAATCAATGTGTTAGTCCAGTTCTGCTGGCAGTTATGGCCACGAACAATAGTGTATGCGAGCTGGATGTGAGGAATGCGGACGTTGTTAGTGCTTGAGATTTACATCTGATTACTTACGCACAAAGCTGTAGCCAGAAAACTGGAAGTATATATTTGAAAACGTAAACCTTTCAATTATTAATGAGATTTTCTTCGCAAAGTATATAATTATATTACACTAGATGAGCCAGCAAACGTTGTATTGCCATCATAGTAAACAACTGTAGTTAATCTACCAAGTATAGGTAGCTAAAATTAAGTTCGTTTTTTACCTCCTGAGAAATTTAGGAAGATACAAAGATTCTAATTAGTTATTCATTTTAAACTATTCTTTCAACTTGATTTCTGATCGACGGGGGACATATCAAAGGAAAAACGAAATTGTTGTTTTTATTTAATACCGAAAATTTTCATATTTATTCACCTTTTAAACCTTCTCTGGAATTCCACAAATAATTCAAGACCAAAATTAGCCATATCGGTCCAGCCGTTCTCGAGTTTTAGCTAGACTAACGAACAGCAATTCATTTATATATATAGATAGATTTAAAATTCTAAATGAATTTTTTTTTGAATGCTGGCGACAGAATTTCAATTATTTCGTGTATTCCCCCTATCGATCGAAACTCTTCTGTAATAATAATTTATATATCATTATCATCATCCAGAAGACGTCCACTTCTGGACAAAGGCCGTCCCCCAATGATTTCTATATGAGATGAGTTAAATCAATTAAATTTGAAGTTATTTCTAAGTTGTACGTTTTAACTTAAGATTTCAAGAGTGTAACAGGGTAGAATAATTTGTGTGGGGAATCTTCATGGATTGTTTCGCTTGAGAGGTGGATCTTTTTGTAGACCTTATAGGTTGTATAATATAAGATATTGGAGTGTACTGAATTCAGTCCAGATCCACATTTAAGTTTTTATTTCCCTATCCCTTAGATTTTTATAAAAATAAAAGCCAAAAATATATCGAAATATCACCGGTAAAGAACTTGTACGTAGTTGAAGTGTAAAGGCTAGATAAGAAGGATGGTACTACATCGTAATTTTGTACGTGCGATAATATCCCACAATTTTTTTTTATTCTAGAGTTCATTCCGCCTCCAACTTGACCAGACCAGGCCCTGCTTCATCGCTGTTTACATTTTGACCTGACAAATCATGACTGTTTTGAAGGTCGGTTACTTCCACGCGCATGTAAGTATACCGGACCCGAATCTATCGTATAGTTATAATCACGACCAGAGCCTACAAGAGATAATTTTTGTACGTACGATTTGATTTTGTGATACGTAACGAAATTTTTAACACGATTGATGCAATTCAAGAGGTCCGTTTTACTTGAAAATTAACAGAAGTTAGACGAAATCATCCCCACCAACCGAATAGTTGGCGTTCGTGTACAGTGAAGAAATTTTTTTACTTTCTTCCGCATACCTTCAAACTATGGAATAATAAGCCTCGTGCGGGTTTTCAGGATAATCGGAAAATATGACCTTAAACAGGGTAAAAGTACACTTTTGACCCGCCAACGTTCTTGAGATTCCTCTGGTATTGCAGGAAAATGTGGGAGGCGGCTAACATCAGGTGACGTTACCGCTCGTTTGTCCTCCTCTTCCATAAAAAAAATTTTTCAAGGACTAACCACAATATTCTGATTTTTGCACCTTGTATGTAGCACAATAAAAAAATACCGACACATGAGTACGATGCAACAAAAAAATATAGGCCCTTTAATAAAAGGAAATTAAAGAAAAGAAATTTACCTACTTGTAAACTGCGATTACAAGATCATTTATAGGGCTAGATAGACTGGGACAACTGTGACCAGAGTCTCCTTTGCACAGGATGCCGGCTAGGTTTTGGGTACCACTACGGTGCCTATTTCTGCCGTGAAGCAGTAATTTGTAAACTTTACTGTGTTTCGGTCTGAAGGGCGCCGTAACTAGTAAAATTACTGCGCAAATGAGACTTAACATCTTATGTCTCAAGGTGACGAGCGCAATTGTAGTGCCTTTCAGAATTTATGGGCTTTTCAAGAATCCTGAGCGGCGCTGCATTGTAATGGGCAGGGTAAAAATAAAAAATATAATGTGAAAACGAGCAAAAAATTGAGATTGACTGTTAACCTCTATTTTGACGCACGCAATAACACTAAAAGACATACAAATTATCTAACAGCAAGGCGCTCTATCTAGACTTATAAATTATCTATGGACTATATTTTTGTAAAAGACGACACGGATTTGTAAAGTGTGAAGCCACCTATATAATGAGGTGTAATCCAATCATGCTGAAACCTCGCCGGGTCCTGTCCACTGTTGACGATCAGAGTGGGATCACCTCACCGCACAACAAGGTCAACTAACGGAACCAGATTGTGTTCCATCAATAAACTTCCATAGTTTACTATTTTGTTATTCCCTGCCTTGTTCAATAAAGCTATTTGAGTATAACTTATTAAGATTATTTAGTGTTGTAATTTATGTTCGAAACAAAATTTATGAAGTAAAACCACGAGCAAGCCTGAGGAATAATAAATATTCTTAAAATGTTTAAACCACCAAAAGATATTCTACTGTGTCCATACATCATGAGGACACCAAGGAACGACTTCAATGGTCCAACTTGATACTGGAACGCCCCAAGGGAGAGGTGAGAGTACTCCAACACCTGCCAAACACTAGTTTAACGCAAAGAACACATCTTTCTTTTTGTAATCTTATCTGCAATTCCGTTCCTGAAATCTGTCAGATTTAGAGTCAGAATCAGACAGAAACAGTGAAGAATTTGGATTTTTAATCTTTGCCCTCTTATTGTCAAGCGAATGCGTCGCCATCTCCTAACCGTTTTTGCATTTTTTTATGGAAAAGGAGTACAAACAAGCGTATGGGTCACATGGTATTAAGTGATCACCGCCGCCTACATTCTCTTGCAACACCAGAAGAATCACAGGAGTGTTGCCGGCCTTTAAGGAATGTGTACGCGCTTTTTTTAAGGTACTTCTGTCGTATCGTCCCGGAAACACAGCACCAGGAAGCTCATTTCACAGCTTTGCTGCCGGCAAATCCTTGAAAACCGCACTGTGGAGGAACGCCACACATCCCGATGGTGGGGACGATAAACTTATTTGTGCAGAGTCGTGTGAAGGTGGAATTTGGCTTCAGGAATCAAATGAAACAGTCGAATAACAATATAACCAGTGTTTACTTTGGCAATAAAATAATGCTTCTATATCGATATCATCGAGACTCTAAACATTATGAATGTTTAATCCAAGGATAATTAAATTCGATTTAATCTAGTTTATTTTTAGCACTCAACCAATTGACCAAGAAATTAATATCCTACTTATGCTATATACAAGTCAAATTAATATCCGGAGACATTATAAAGCTTGCACGCGAAGACACAACCGATCTAAATGAACCAATTAAGTAATCTGTAATGAAACATCGGCCATATTGCGTGCACTTTATGTAAGCTTGGTTTCCGCAATGGGAGCAGAAGTGATTCTAGTATGAACCACAGCTATCGTATGCCGCTATCGACTCTGTGTACAGTCGATATGAAAATAATTTATATTTTTATATTTTTTTTATATTATCAAAATATATATCTTCTCGTTACTTACTTTGTATTTCTATCCCCACTACGCCTCATAACCGCATAAAATACAAAGTCAAATAAAAATACACCCTAAAAGTGTTCTGAGATATATTTGAAATCTTTATAGAGTATTATACAGTATGGTCTACATACCTATGAAATAAATAAAAATATAAGTAATTCTAGTCCACAGAACTATCGCAAAATTAATTATTTAATTAAAATCTTTAAATTGAAAAAGTGAAATTTTCAAACAAAATAAATATACTAAGAACTAGCAGTACTGTTTATTAGACGACGTACATTGACCTCTGGATCGTCGGCTTCACCTTTGATTTGTTTGATTACTTGCGACGTAATAAAAATTCTCTATGTTCATTCTTACGAACACTTTTTTATTTCGGTATAACTGAACTGAACTGTAAATTCAATATTGTGCATCTTGTTTTATATTCAAAATAACTCAACCGTATTCGCAAACGTGAAAGAAAAACTAAATGTCAAATTTACCGTAAAAGCAATAACAATTAATAAACTTAAAAACACAATTTACACATGTACACACAACACATACAGTAGTAGAAAGTGTCCATTTCAGCTTGATTCCTTCGAAAGGCAAACACATAATCTATTTGCCCAGAAGACTCGCGATACACTGGCCACTGATTAGTGATGACTGAAGTGGTGAACATTCAAATAACCAAAAAAAATAAGTCTTTAATAGGGAATACCTCACAATTATACTTTATCGATACTTTTTTACCATTATTTAGCATCCATTACGAAATACCTACCCAAGGATAGGATACAATAGGGTACAACTATTTTTGTGTTATTCGAATGTTATTATAATTTTAACAAATTATTACGTGACGTCGTTCTGGCTGCTGTGAGCAAATTTAACAAGAAGAATCCGCAAGATAAGTTAAACTCTCGCCATCTTGGTATTGGAGGAACTAAAAAACCTATATTTGTATCCGAACATCTAACTCCATTAACCAATGCTCTTTACGCGGCTACCCGTTTGAAAGCAAAACAGATGCAGTATAAGTTTGTATGGATTCGCAATGGGCGCGTTTTTACGAGAAAAAATGAAAACTGCCAAGCCTTGCTTATTAAGAACAACGAAACCTTAAATCTTTTAACTTAATTTAGTATATTAAATTGTAAACTTAGTATATAATTGTAGCTTAATAATTTATTGTTTTTCTCTATAGTTTTTTTTTATAAGATGCTTAACATTTATTACCAAAATGCTCAAGGGTTGAGAACTAAGACGACAAACTTTCTAAGGAACTTATCAACTTCTAATTATAAGGTCATCGCTCTTACCGAAACTTGTTTGAGATCCAGTATTTCAAACAATGAATTATTTGACAACAGATATACCGTCTATCGTAGGGATCGTTCGAGTTCTAGCAATACTTAATCAGATGGTGGAGGAGTTATGTTAGCAGTCTCTAAGGACATTTCTTCTTTCAGAGTTGAGTCATGGGAATCAGATGTCGAGGATTTATGGGTCACATTACATGTTAATATTAATCAAGCAATAAAAAAACTTTCTATATGTGTGGTATATCTACCTCCACCTGTAAAAATTGGGACGTTGACACAGAATTTGGACAAAATTGACTTAGCTTTCAACTTAAGCGATGACGTCATTATAGTTAGTGATTTCAACCTAGGGTTTATTAACTAGAAGTCACAAGCAAACGAAGTTTTTATGACTCCCTGTAACTATAACAATACTTTTGGCTTTGCCTTAGTTGATTTCATGTCTATGAATAACCTAAAGCAATTTAATTGTATTAGTAATAGCGATGACCGCTTTTTAGATTTAGTATTGAGTAACATGTCTTATATTAATGTATCAGCCCCACCTGACGTGTTAAGTAGGACATATACGAATCATCCTAGTTTATTGTTAAATATTGAAAGTTCTGGAATATCATTTTTGCGAGCGAGAGGTAATGCAAAACTAAATTTTTATAAAGGTGACTATGTTTCTATTATCAATGATCTGAAAACTATTGATTGGAATCGAAGGCTATGCGTCCATGATAACGTAAATAGTATGGTATCTGAGTTCTATAAAATAATTAACAATATCATTAACAAATTTGTTCCTAAAACAACCAACACGAGATCTAAATATCCGGTATGGTTCAGCTCTTCCTTAATAAAATTGCTTGCTGAAAAAGAAAAATTACGTAAGAGGTTCCGAATATATAAGAATCCTAGAGATGAATTAGAGTATCACATGATTAGAAAGCGTTGTCATAAACTTTATGATGATTGCTATACTAAATACAAGCGAAATATTGAAGCAAACATTCCAAATAATCCAAAATGTTTTTGGAGTTTTGTTAAAAATAAAAAAGGCGGCCATTCAACACTTCCCTCTTGTATGAAAATGGATAATGCTACAGCACAAACAGCAGTGGATATTGCCAATCTATTTTCATATCAATTTTCTTCTATATACACTTGTGGTCAGCGTCGCGTTCGCAGTTCTAGTCTAGTCGATATTGGTAATGTTCATTCTCTGATGTCCCTGAGCTTCAGTGAAGCTGAAATATCTCAGAAAATAAAAGGACTCGACATTAATAAAGGAGCTGGGCCAGACTCGATTCCTCCTCTCTTTGTTAAACGATGTAGGTTTGCAATATCATTACCCTTAACTATTATCTTCAATAGATCACTTAAAGAAGGTGAATTTCCTGAAGAATGGAAAAAGTCTCGTGTTGTACCTGTATATAAAAAGGGGGATATTACCGACGTAAAAAATTACCGTCCTATATGCATTTTGTCTTGTTTTTCCAAGCTTTTTGAATCAGTCCTTCATCCTGTTATCTCCAAAAATATTGACAGTTTGATCTCCAATGAGCAACATGGTTTCAGGAAGGGCCGTTCAATTCAAATGAACCTCATCTCTTTTGTCACCGAAGTATTTCAAGAATTGGACAATGGGCGCCAGATTGATGCGATATATACAGATTTTAGTAATGCCTTCGATAAAGTCAGTCACCCTTTATTGATTCAGAAGCTAAGTAATTATGGAATTGGAGGAAACTTACTGAAGTGGTTCGAGTCATATCTTCATAATAGACTTCAGTCAGTAGTTGTAGGAGGCACTGAATCTAATTCATATATTGCGCGATCTGGTGCTCCCCAGGGATCCCACCTAGGACCGTTGCTCTTTTTGATATTTGTGAATGACGTTAGGAATCATATCAAATATTGTAAAGCTTCTCTCTTCGCCGATGATTTAAAAATTTATAAAGTTATCAACTCTGCCTCTGAGGCTGCTTTTGTTCAAAGTGATCTCAATGGTATAAAAGATTGGTGCCTATTAAATGGTATGATTCTAAATGCAAGCAAATGTTTTCATATTAAGTACACTAGAAAAAAAAACCGCTTGTTACAGTGTATGAGCTCGATGGCGCACCATTAAAAGAAGTGCAGGAAATTCGTGACTTGGGGGTAACTATTGATAGCAAAATAACGTTTATTACACAAGTTAATAAAGTAGTTACCACATCCACACGAATGTTAGGATTTCTAAAGCGAAACTCGAATTGTTTCAGCTCCAAAACGAAAACAATTCTATATAACGCTCTAGTGCGCAGTCATATCGAATATGGTAGTATTATATGGAATCCCCTATATACGATCCATTCGCAACGCATAGAGAGTATCCAAAGAGCATTCACGCGACACCTTGCATACATTAGTACTGGATTCTCTCATAGACACCCGTACCATCAGCGCCTCAGGAAATTTAATATGATTTCATTGCTCGATCGGAGATCTCTTTCCGGAGTAATATTTTTGTACAAACTCTTAAACGGTCAAATACAATGTAGTAACCTCTTGCAGAATGTTAACCTTGTTGTCCCATATTTATTCCCAAGGTTCAAAATCAAGAGAATCTTCCAAGTTCCTTCTGTAAAAACCAACCTGGGAGTTCAGGCGCCTCTCGCTCGAATTCTTCGCGAGTACAATAAGTTAAACGATACCAATTCAGAACTTGATATATTCGGTGGTAGGCTGGTCAGGTTTAAAGAAAGTGTTGTTAAACACTTAGCTCGTACTCAATCGCATTTGTCAAATAAATAGTTTTTCTTTTTTTTCGTCTTCATTGTTTTCATTATTTTAATAAGTTAAAGTTATAATTTGTACTTTTATTTTTTTTTGTTTTTATTATAGTTTAGATAGTATTAGTTCTATTTTTTAGAAGTATTTAGGGAGTATTTTTTGTAATTTTTATGTTCACCATAATTGTCGTATACTTTAGAACTACTAATTGTAACATTAGATTAAGAAAATTGTATTGTATATGATGTGGTGTGCTTTAATAAATAAATAAATTTAATTAACTTCTAGCAAGTATTTTTTTACGATTTACCTTAAAAAAAGAAACTACCTTTTTTTTGGGTTGTGGGGTACTAAAAGGGTTTTTTGATGTGACGATATAAGTTCCTCACTCGCATAGAATTATGAAAGAATAATAATATGGGTAGGTGTGTTTGTTGGGGAGGATATCTGCTGTCAACGTTTCGGCAATTTCAAGGGTAGGGTGTGCTCTCTGGCTGCGCGTAGATTATGAAGACCACGTCCAGTCATGTCTACAAGTCATCTGGAAGGTGTCAAGGAAGCCAAGTTGGCTTCAATGAAGCTAGGGGTCATTAATAGATCACGGTAATACTTCAAGCTGACCTAGATTCTAGCGCACTCCAAAAGCGCAGGAACACCAGATACTGCCTGTATTGTTGTCACCTCTGGTCAGACGCACCCCCGTATCAGCTAGAACCTAATGCCCGCGTGCAACGCATAGCTGCTCGAATTGTCGCGGATCCAGTGCTCTGTGAACGGCTAGATCATTTGGCGTTGCTGGGAGTTTCCGAACAACTGCTTGGCCTGATTCCTGCCGCCGAATTCCACTTTCGCACGACTCGCCACAAATTACGATATCATCTCCACCATCAGGATGTCAAGCGTTCCCTAACAGTGCCTTTTTCAAAGAACTTTCTTCCTTGACATAGGTATCTTTAAAATCAGCCTGTACACCTTTCTAAAAGCCCGGCAATGCTCCTGTGATTCCTTTGGTGTTGTAAGAGAATGTGGGCGGCGGTGACCAATTAACATCAGGTGTCTACGCTCATTTGTCTTGTTTGTGTTTAAAACCTGAGTAGCAACGGGTAAGTTGATACGGTTTTTAAAAATTAGATTGCTTTGTATTAAACATGTAAGACATTAGAAAACGTTTTTGTTTATTTCTCCTTTGTTTATAAATATTATCTGTTTGCTACTTAAACAAAAAAATAATAATTTAAATAAATTCATTTTCATTTCATTTCATTAAATACACTAAGTATTTAAGTTTAAGTAACTTAGTAAGCGTAGTGTTTTAAGGTTTTTTACGATATTTCTAGAAACACTGTGCGCTAAGTATTTAAAGTTAAATAGCTTTTTGAATCGGGTATTATTTTCTTTAAAAGAAGCTATTTATTGATGTGTTGCGCCCTACCCTAAGTTACCCGTCCGCGTTCTTTCACTTTAGGACGGTCCGACACGTTTGAAGTCACCGCTAGAAGCGAACAGGCAACATCGCTTGTGTTCTATCCGACAAATGACCAGCGTCTTTGAACTTGAAGCACGCGGGGTGGCAACATCGCATTTTGATGTGCAAAAATTCAAGTGCATTGAATCATTGAGTGTTGACCCAGTGACCTCGTGACCCGATTGTACAATGTATAGCATGTTAATATTCGCTCCAAATTAAAAGTCTACTTTTTGACCGAACTAGTTCACCGATATTTTTCATGTTTTATATATCGTCAGCAGATGTTATAGCAAGTATGTGGCTTCATTTAATTCATAGATGTAAAATACATACTGTATAAATCGGCATCGGTAAGTGTCAACAGTAAAACACTGCAAGAGGCCAATGGAAACAGAGACCGAAGGCCAACAAAAGGACTTCCCATTTCTTTCACTCGCCTTGCCTCTCAATCTCTTTCATTTTATTAGTTCAGCTTTATGAGAAGATTACAGATAAAATAATTCAGATGCTACTATTTCCAAACAATCATAAGGTATGTATGTATTCGAGATATGTCGATACCATAATAATAATTCTACTCCGGATCATTTTATTTCTGATTTGATCTGGCGATTAATTGGAATTAAATGAGTCAATGGCAAATCTGTGTATGTTATACAAAACATTATAATTATTGACATTGCGAACGTTATTTAATATTTTATACTAAATGTTGATATCAGGCTCAAAAGGCTTAGAGCACCACACAAGATGGCATACTTATCGGTTTTTTTAAATAACATTTTAAAGAGTGATTTCTCCATCTACGACCAGTATGGAAGAGGCCTTTTAGCCTCATAAACAGACAAGTACCTTATAAGGGTACACGATATGAGAATTGCTACTAGAACAGCTTAGCTGTGGAATAATTTGTATGTCGTCAATGCTCGTTGAAAGTAGGTATTTGCTGACTGTACGTGTTACTTCCTCTTTGTCACTTACGATCGAGCCATATTGAGGGCTAAAATCAGTCTCATATTAAAAAAGTATAAAAATAATAATTTAACAAATAGTATAATAATGAGTAATTCAAGTAATTATTGATTGATTTAACTTCAACAAAATTTTTCAAAAAACGTAATATTATTTAGTGGAATATACTTTTTTGCGAGACTGTACACGTTGGCATTACATTGGAGACCGCGGGCGCCTCATTGCAACTGCAAAGTCTTTATAAATTGCCGACACTCGATACAAGGTGCCCGCCGCTAAGCGAATACATCCAGTACTTTCAGCTCCTTGCTATAATTGACCTCACTTAGTTTTCATGTACTATAAAGGACGTACTATGTATAGTCGTAGTATGTATCTTAATCACTCAACTATTACAAACTATAATTTTACTCAACTTTATTCATCTTACTTTATCTCTGTCGATGTTTTTGGTATGTCAAATTTTTAGTTTCAATAATTTAGAAAGAAAAGTTAATTTAGTCCTTAGGAAAAGTTGGATGGAATTAATTACCTTAAAAAATATTCACGAGACTCTAAAAATAAACAGAAGCTCTGAATATAATGAATGATATGGCTCATACGGCTAGCTTTTGTATGTTGTTGTTTCTTTTTTAAATAGATCTTCATCGCTGCTACATCTGTTTGTATCAAGACGTACTAGTTGTTGCTTCACCAAATAAATTTGGTTTCCCTATAATATATTTTTATTTAATATTTCACATTAAAAAAAAACAGTAGACATAATATAAATAATGTTTCATTTACACCTGTATATACCTTAATTTATAATGTACTCAATAACTCTAGTTTTTACGTATTAATTTACATTTAATTTTTTGACTTACTCGTGTAAGGAATTCATTTGCATATATTGTAATTAAAATGTATCGTAAAAAGATAAATCTCTAAGTGTTGATTTAAAAGAGTGGCAATGAGTTTCTAGCCAATTATATAATCCATTTTAGAGATACACAAAAATTAACTCTTTCTTTTTGACCATATATCCATAGCGATTCGAATCACCAAGGAATAAATAATTTCCGATGCAATGTGAATCGAGCAATTGAAAATGTCCAAGACATTTCGTAATGCGATCCAAAATAACTTCAGCATCAAAATGATGAATAATTACGGCGAGCACTTAACTCTAATTATAATTATGACAGAGATGAATTTAATAAGTCATTGCTTTATAAATATCTTAACTCTGATTCAGTTATTATATTTGTGGCGATCTGAACTCTATACGCTTTAGTAACATTTATTTAAATATTCACATTCTAAATAATGAAGAAGAACTGAGGGCCTACCATCACCTTTTAATAAGCGATGCAATTCCGATGCAGTTCAGTTTAAGTACCTAAACTGCACCGCTAAAAATCGTACCATGAAGTGCGGTCCACTGAATAGCGTTTGGATCGCATAAGAAGAATGAACGAAATTTATTTTTACATTTTATTTTAATTCATTCTTGCGAAAAAGCTATAGCCCGGGCCCTACAGCCTCGTCTTTAGTATTTTCGTTTACGGTATTTATTTTCAGTATTTTGTTTTACAAAAAAGTCCCATAAAGTATTCTCATCTCATCTTTCATCAATATAATTTTCCTTTTCTGTATGTTTTCACTATTTTTTTAAAGTTATTAACAACACGAGTCACTTTCCTCTAAGGAAGTAGCAACTTTTTTCGAATCGCTCACTTTGACACATAAGCTACCCAGTTTAGGTTGAAATATTACCTCATGGTACGAATGAATGAACGAACTAACATCATTTTTGAAATTCAATTGATATCATTGCGATTTAATCAGTTGATTTGACGCCAACCTAAATTAGATAGCTCTAACCACGTCGTGGTACGAAATAGCAAAGCAGTTCATTTTAGGTTGTCAATTGAATCGCAATAATAGTTCACGGTAGGTCCTCTGTTTCTTTAGCTTGCATGTTACCTCCGTCTATGAATTTTATAACAGCAGCCATATGCATTGGTTTTTATAATTTGATCACCGTAGCCCAAACTCTCTTGTACCATCTCTCGTGGAACATACTCCAGATGAATAAACGTATAAAGAAAGGTTGAATAATCGAACATATGAATACGAAAACCGAAAATAAATTGCTACATGGCAACATTTTTAAACGCCTGAATAATTTTGATAGCAAAGTGTACATTATACAATTTATTATTTTTTCAGAAAGGATTAGAGGGTTTGAATGTTATTTATTTTTCGTTTTTTTTTCTTGATAAGGTTGAAAGTATTATTCAATTATGAAAATTAATCGCTTCATTTTAAACTTTATTCAATTAGTCTTAAATATATCTTTCAAATTGCTGAATTCATGTATCCAATATATTATGAATCGTGTTTCGCCTTAATAACGTTTTAAATATAAAAGATAAATATAAATACAGTTTGAATTCATTATTTGTACTAGGATGCTTCGTGAATATAATGATCGTTATTGTTTTCACAATTAGTAATTGCATCCAACAAAAACAATGATTTATTAACTATAACAGGTCACGAGTTGACATATGGACCAGGCATGGTTCCCTTCGCACATATTTAGGATCCGGCACACGACGCCGCCGCAAGCAATGCCATTTTAGCGAGCATGACGAACCGTTTTTTAATAAGGCTCACAAAGCAAACCCACAAAATTATTCTATATAATGCAATTTAAATAGATTATATATTACAAACTAAAATAATATATTCATGTTACATAACATTATACAATCTTAATATGAAAATTTATTATAAGGTGAACCAGAAGCATCTATTTTCCATACTTATTTATCCTCTATATATTCTTTGATCGTATAGGTTTTTGAACA
Source organism: Leptidea sinapis (assembly GCF_905404315.1). Classification (NCBI taxonomy): domain Eukaryota; kingdom Metazoa; phylum Arthropoda; class Insecta; order Lepidoptera; family Pieridae; genus Leptidea; species Leptidea sinapis. The sequence continues at coordinate 15,115,387 of NC_066266.1, forward strand.
AGGCGATTTTTATATCTTTTTCAATTTAATTTATTTTTGTACTAGACTTCTAATACGTACAGTGACTGGAATTGCTACTGAAGATTGCCAATTTATACTGAAAATTCGTTTTTTTTTTAATTGAACATATTATTTAATCAAAATAATTACTATTATCTATATATATAAACGTAAAAGTCCTGAGTGACTGACTCACTCACTTAAATCAACGCCCAGCCCAAACCGTTGAACCTAGAAAGCTGATTTTTTCACAACAGGTAGTTTACATAACGTAAGTATCCACTAAGACCGGATTTTTGAAAATTCTACCCTTAAGGGGGTATAAAGGGAGTTGAAAGTTAGTATGGGGATGGAGTAAAATTTTAAGTAAGAGACTTGAAACTTTGCGTATGAATTCCTTATTACAATACAAGAAAATAACTTTCAGCGTTTTGAAAAAATTCACCTCTAAAGGGGTTAAAAAGGTGTGCAAAGTTTGTATGAACCGATTTAGATGAAATTTGGTATATAGATAGTTTGAGACCCGGGGAAGGACATAGGATTTTTTATTACGGAAGTCATCCCCTAGGGGATGAAATAGGGGGGTGGAGGTTTGTATGGCGCTACGATATTTAAACGAGTTCCATGCGGACGGAATCGCAGGCAGAAGCTAAATAGGGGTGCAAAGTGTGTATGGGGAAACTCTTTTTTAGAGCTATAGGGGGTTAAATAGATTTTTTTGACATTTGATTACATGTAGGTATGAAGTGCCCCCCTCATTTTTTTTTAGGGTGCCGTACCCAAAGGGTAAAAACGGGACACTATTACTAAGACTCCGCTGTCCGTCCGACTGCCTGTCTGTCTGTGCGTCACCAGGCTCGGTTAGTTTGCCATAGCAATCTTCCTCGATAATATGTTGGGAACGGGAGCGAAAATGGTAGCCGGAACTGGAATAGGACATGAGATAATCTTCAATTCCAAAGTTATTATTTCTAAAAGTCTTTATCTACGCGGACGAAGTCGCGGGCATAAGCTAGTTATGTATACATTGCTGCCATCTAATAGGAAGGTCATTTATGCCTTTGCGATAGAACTGTGGTACCTAATCAAGATTCGACAAACTGTGTGAAAGCATTTTGTACTGCCTCCTGAGAAGAAAACTTTTTATAACGTAGAAAATATTCCAAATCACATATTAAATGGTAGTCCATATTTTTCATTAAAAAAAAAAGTATAACCAAATTTGATTCTTAATCCAGGCGAAGCGCGGTTTTTTAACTGAATTCAAAAAAGAGGAGGTTTTCACTTGGATTGGTATATTTTTACGTATGTCTTAAACTGATTATGCTGAGATTTATGCCCAGATTTCCGTGATTCTTTAGTTTGATGAGTAATTGTTGCGATTTGGTACCATACAAAATTTGCATAGTTTGATTAAGTAGATTTCAATTTATAAACATTTTTGCTTATGTGGGGGATGTAATTTTAGTTTTCACCCGATCTTTTAAAAAAGGACGACCTGGTCCGCTTTTAAGTACACCCAAATGTGGTGTTTTCTATAAGAAACTTTTAGCAGGCAGTAATGAGTTTTGAATCCTCTTTATAAGTGCGCCGCAATTATCTTTTTGAATTTGGAACATCTTAGTCTATTTATATTTCTATTATTTATTAAAAAAAAAAAATATTGTGTTAAGGATTTTTTTAATTTTAAGTGAACTTTTTGCATGCTAATTTAAATGAGCCGAATAGAAGACACTACAATAAATTTAAGATCTATACTGTATACTGTATTCGACGTAATAAATAATTTTCATTTCATTTCATAGTGTTCGTCGCCAAAGAAATCGAACGCTAATATTGTTTGAATATAAATATAATAGTCGCACCGCCGGCTGAATAAAAAAATAAAAAGCCCGCTGAGTTTCTTCCGCCCATTCTTCTCAGGTCTGAGGCAGTCTCTTTTGAATGGGTGGTAGTTTTTGACGTCCAATAAGTGATTTTAAATCCTATTTTGAATAAAAATATTTGAATTTGAATAAAAAACAAGAAATCAATCAAATTAAGAACTTGTTAGAACTGTGTTTGTTTATTGAAAACTGAGTTCTTCAAGTGACATTGAAAGTATAGAATTAACTCCATAAAGTATTAGAAGTGACGCAAGAAATATAATGGATAATCTATATTACCTGCAAAATTTCGGGAGAAATATATGAAACCCTATGGTAATTTTATTGAATGAAGAAATGCAAGAGGCACCAAGAATTTTTCAGAAGTTTTTTTCTTAGTCAAAACTAAACAACCTTCCACTCTTTGGAGTACCTACTCGATGTTAAAATCAACAGTTAGTTCTAATAACAACGTAAAACTAGACACATATTCGAAATTAGTAGCGTATCTGACGAGGATGTCTGATGGATTAAACCCTAAAAAATGTTCTCAAAGTGTTCTCAGTTTAAAATGAAGACTTACCTTAATGAGGCGCCTGACAAAGTCTTTCTTGCCGTAAAAGTAAGTAACTATAATAATATGTGTGTTTTAAAATTCGCATTTTATCGTAACCTGTACTTCGATGGATACTTGTCTTATTCACATTGGTTTTGTTACAGGTGGCTTTAATATTCGGAGTACACGGAGCTTGTCGTGTCAATAAACTTTTAAAAATAACTTTTGATGATGTTGATAATCACTCGGTTTTACTGTTAGTAAAACTGACAAAACCTGACCGATCCTTCGTAATCCGAGAAGAATACAAAACTATTGTACAGGAATACCTGGACCTGCGTCCTGCTGATATGAAAACCAATCGGTTTTTCATCCGTTATCAAACTGGCAAGTGCTTCAAAGAAGTTATGGATAAAATATAATTTCTAACATGCCACAAGAAATCCCCACTTATTTGAAGTTATCAGATATCAAACTGTAGACAGGACATTGTTATCGTCGTGCTTCTGCTACCTTTTTGGCAGATTTTGGAGTTGACTAAACTGTTCTCAACCGACATGGAAGATGGAAGTCGCTGTAGCAGAGGAGTATAAAGAAGATTCTATTGCGAACAATCTTAAAGCATGTGAACGCTCCGTGGAAAGCATTAAATTTCAACCTTTAGTTAATCCATGCATGCCACTGTCGCCACGCCCATCTAAATCAGCAATCAGCAAATTTTCATCAAAATCAGCCAGATTTGGACATTATTTCAAATGCGCACAATATAAAATCTACATCAATCTATTCCTAATAAAACTGTAACAATAAATTTTCATAATTGTGAAAATATCTCAAATGTAATAAGTTAATTCAAGTTAAGTCGTTTTATAAATACATACTATTTAATTTCAATTTAGTTGTTACTCTATGTTTTTCAAATTATAATATTACAATTAGGTATGAGACGTCTTTTCTTTCCTCATAGTGCGCAAAATATATATCATTGACAATCTATTATTGTGTACGGCTTTTTTATGCAATTCAATACAATATATTTTATCCTTTTCTGTGCGGTTTTCAAGGCGCTTTCTTCCACCTACTACAAAGCTGTGGAATGAGCCTCCTTGTGCGGTGTTTCCGGGACGATACGACAGCGGTACCTTCAAAAAAGCGCGTACACTTTCCTTCAGGGCCAGCAACTCTCCTGTGATTCCTCTGGTGTTGCAAGAGAATGTGGGCGGCGGTGATCACTTAACACCAGGTGACCCGTACGCTCGTTTGTCCTCCTTTTTCCATTTAAAAAAACAAAACATTTTTTTTTGTGTTTCTCTATGATCTTTATAGATTTCACTGTCAAGAGGCAAACGTTTTAACATTGTTTTGAACCTCCGGGAATCAGTCGAGTGACCTTCAGACTCGGGAAAACTAACACAACGACAAGTAATACGCGCGTGGAGATAATATAAAGTTAATCCTTATATAACCCAATGCTTAAACCCTTAAATTTTATAATCAGTTATGTCTAATACTACTGATAGATATATTAGTGATAAAATGTATATTTACAAGTCTACTGTTTTTAAATATATTAAGTTGTATGATAAGTGAATACCTAATTGAATCTCAATTGTGTGATTTACTAACAGATGGAGCTTCAATAATCTTGGGACGTGGGATCATATCCTTAATCTTTAAACGAGCAATTCTTGTATATATATTATCTGAATCTTGAAAACGGCTCCAACAATTTTAATGACATTTAGTAAACAGGAAGTTTTGGGAGCGAGAAACCGATCTAGCTAGGTTTCAATTTTAAAAAATGTAATTTTATCTGTGTTTTAATGAGAAACTGCTTCAATAACATTAGAATACAAAGGTAAATTTCGCCACTATATAAAAGACTATAAAAGCTCAGATGGGACATTGGGTGATCCGGAAAGCAACAGACCCCGGTTCGAATCCAGATGTCCTATTAGTTTTGTCTTGTTCAATTTTTGTACATTCTTAAAAATCCGAGCAAGGCTTATCCGGTCGTCCAGGTACTTATACTTTGTATGTTTATTATCTCTTACTATATTAAATTTACATTTCCTTATTTTTTAATTTCATAAAGTAAAAGCTATTATTAGTTATTAATATTGGGGAGCATTTCCTCGTTGGATAGCTTATAGATCCTGTGCCCGCTACTATGAGAGAACTTAAAAACGCGCTACAGAAAGAATGGATCGCAATCCCTAAGAGTTTTATAGATAATTTAATTAGGGGTATGGCAAGAAGATTAGAAACAAGACAAAATAAGAGCCTAATACTAAGTATTAATAACTAAAGTTACACGTTGGAACCTTTCCTAACGTTTGTGGAAAAAACAGTATACAATGTTGTATTCAGAAATGTTTTTTCCTATTCATTTTATTTTAACCTTATTTTGGTTGATCTAGTTAATTGACCAATAATTTTATCTACCTTTTTAATTAAAAATAAATAATAAGAAAACCCAAATTAATATACTTAATTGTCACAAAGTTCTACAATGTTTTGTTTTATACACACTTTCATTTGGATGGGATTACTAATTATGACCATCATGTTCACGAAGCATCCTTACACAAACTATGAATGTAAGTTCTAAGGTTGATGCATCCAATATAAGATTATTTATATTAATATAGTTTATTCTTTATAACTTTTTTATGAAATTATTATATTTTACTAAACACAATCATATAGTGGATGTAGCACCTTACAAACTATTGTTTATGTATATTACAGCCATTGTAAAATAATAATAATAATATTGACACACTTTTACACTAACTATCTTGCCCCAAATTAGACATATTGTATCTTTTTTACAATGACATATTTAATACTAAAATAAAATAAACATACTCTATTTGATTAAAAAGAGTAGACGTTGAGTTTCTTGTATATTATTCTTACTAGCTCTACTTTTTCTTTACCCCGAATACGAATATCGCAATGAATGACGTCACGTACGCTATTTTACATAGTTATACAACGTGTCGCATACAGTATTTTTTCTGCAACTAGGTAATTTTATATATATTAAGAACAATATATGTCATAAAACAAAAATTAAACAAACTAATATCAAAAATTAAATGTTCTGTGTACTCTGGCGGGTGTTTTCATTTTTCCTTCAAGAAATGGCAAAAGTACACCCACACAGCAAATGCAGGAAAGATGAAAATTGCAAAATATACCAAGCAGCATCTTGGCAAATTATATTATCAAGTATTTTTCTTAAGTTGATGTTAAAATGTTATCTCTAATGATTTAAACATGAAAATGAAATCTTGAGATATGACATGTTAAATCTCATTTGCCCATTAATTTTACTAGCTACGTCGCCCTAAACACAATAATGCTTACACATTACTACTTCACGGCAGAAATAGGCGCCGTTGTGGTACCCATAATCTAGCCGGCTTCCTGTGCAAAGGTGCCTCCTACTGGTTGAGGATTATGTATCAAAGGAGCCTCTTACTGGATGTATGTTCTTATATAACTGATTGTGACTGTATGAATGACAGTTTAAACGACAGTGAATTGAACGCTCATACTAATTAAGAGAGTCCGCAGTGTCTTACATTAGATAATAGAAGAAATATATTCCGATACCATAATTTTTTCGACCAATTTCCTTGCCACATACACCTTTCCACACACGCACGTCCAGTTATTAACTATGTTAAAACCTGTATATAAATTGAAATAATAATATATTGAAATAAATTTAGTTCTCGTCTGTCGATTGTGGTTCGGTAGACATATGAGTTACAAGAGGCTTGGTTGAAGTGTGATACAAATGATCTACGGCCGTTTTCAATAACCTATCTATCCTTAGTTTAACTTGCTAGAGGTAGACAAATCTATCCTTTTACGCTTACATTACTTACATTTCAATAACCTATTGACAGATAGCTTTGGACTATAGCTATATTGGACATAATTATGGATAGATAAGATCTTGTCATTAAACGGTGACAGCAATGTATCCGTAAGTTAAACTAAGGATAGATAGGTTATTGAAAACGGCTTCTTGTTGATCAACTATAAATTTCAGGGTGTCGTATTTGTGCGTATCATAATAATTCACTCTGATATTTTTGTCCTTATACGCCAAAATAAGTTTAATTTCAACAAATCAATTTCAGTTTCAAGAAAACTGCTTTTTTGACACGTCGATAGTAGAGCACAAACTTTTCACAACGCTTCGCTCACGTGGCGTGCAATGGTCATTCATTTTTGACAAATATTAATTGATGATGACGATTTATATCGCATTCAATAATATTTTAAGAAGTAATAAACTAGTTTCAACCAAAACGTGACGCCTTCGTTAAAAAGATTACGTTGTTTAAAGCGCTTAAAGTCCAAAATTAGAACTTGTCACTGAATAATAGAATTAGAAACGATTAGGATTACAAATATTTTATCTTCACGTAGATTGGTTAAATCCAATTATTACATTAAATTCACTTTTCTTCAAGCGCAAAGATTGAAGTTGGATTATTATAATCAATTATCTCAAGTCATAAAATTTTAGTTGCTTATGATCGTACTACTGATTACGTATGGTGAAGGGTAAAATCAGCAATAACAGGTCGCTATAATAAATTGATTAAAAAAATACAAAAAATTCAAGATACTCATACTCCTGCATGCCAGCGATAATGAAGTCATCCGCAGGGCATTTTTATACCAGCTGTTTTAGAACCAAATGGTATTCGTCGCGATGGCAAGAGTCCTGATGGAATGACCATTGGGCACGGGGAAAGGCGCTGGTGTGGGACGCACACAGTCTTTTATCTTTGTCCCGTTTGGTGTCGAGACACTTGGCTCGAGCAGCCCATAGGTACGGAGAATGTACAATGTACTATCTACACGCCGCCATAATCCTAATGGTAACCCAAGCGCTGGCAGCTACTTGACCAACGGATCAGCCTAGCTATCCAACGCGAAAATGCTGCCAATAGTCTTGGTACGCTTCCCCGTAATGATAGTTTTAATTTAATGTTATCTTAGTATTGTACATATATTTGCAAGCATTCTTTTTTTATTATTAACCTTCGTAAACCCGTTCAGTTATCTTACTAACTAATTGTTAGTTGAAATACACGAAATAAGCACATAAATCGCATATTAAAATAAAGTTAGAGCCCTTCTATTCAATCTCCGCTCGTATTAAACCTCTGACGTATAAGACATTATAAGTTCAATGTGTTAGCAAGAGATAGCTTTTAGCTATAATTGATGAAGAAGTTCCTTACAAGTAGGGCGTTAAATCAGAAGTGAGAATGCAATTTTCCGATAACTTTTATTAAATTAATTTTATTTTTATTTATTCACCTCTTAGCATAACCTCTTGGAATATATATTCACTAAACTTAAGATTCTATTCTTAAGAAACTCTTCATTCTGCACAAATAATCTCTTACGTCGGTGACTATGACTTCATAATCTTAGAATCTCTGTTCTTTTAAATAATCTTTCTCTTTATTTCTGAAATAGACCGACATCACTGTCGGCTACGTCGGGAGGATGCTAAAGTATTTCAAAGTCAGCATCTCAAATTACAATAGTGTACCTGTGAGCCGGGGTAAAATATTGATGATACAAAACAATTTTTACTATTTTGCCACGCCGTTTTGCACGAATTTTGTTACCCAGTTTTTATATTCTTTCTACATAATATATTAGTTGGAGTTAGTAACAGTAGCTCAATGGTCTAGCCCCCTTATTCATAATAGTTTGCTTACTTAAAGCATTGCTAATTCTCACTCTGTTTTCTTCTATTGACCTAAGTCAGAATGAGAAAAAACACTCCTTAGCGGCTGTTTTAAGTTAGCGGACCATTATGAATAAGGGGGTAGATATTCAATTATGACCACCCCTTCATTTCTGAGCGTTCGTGAACAAAAACTATGAACACTATCAGTACACGTCATAGTTTCAATAACTATCAAGCGGTGACAAGGCAATCACCTAAAATATATATTAAACTTAAAAAAAAAATGGAATAGGAGGCCAAACGAGCGTACGGATCACTGAGTGTTAAGTGGTCACCGCCATCCACATTTTCTTGCAACACGAGGAACCACAGGAGCGTTGCTGACCTCCTAGAAAGGTGTACTCACTTTTTTTAATGTACCCATGTCGTATCGTCCAGGAAACACTGCACAGGGAAGCTCATTCAACAGCTTAGTTATCTGTGGAAGAAAGCTTCTTGAAAACCGCACTGTGGAGGAGCGACATATCCAGATGGTGGCGATAATATTCTAATTTGTGGCGTGTCGTCTGAAGGTGCAATACAACGGTAGGAATCAGGTCAAACAGCTCGTTGGAACACTACTCGTTATAGATTCGGTACAAGACACTCAATGAAGCGTGGTGGATGTTCAAACAGAAAACGGAAATCTTCTAATTATTTCTATTTTTTAATGTAACCAATATTCTATAAAAACAAAACAGCTCTGCGTTGTGATATTTTTTACTTCATGTCATGAGTGTATTGATAATAAGTATAGTAAATATATATATCAGTATTGTTAATTTGTGATTAAATATAATATGTTTTTATATGTGCTTGATGTGCCAAAATAGGTGCTTTTACCTTATGTAGTAAATTATTTCGTAAAAACTTAGATTAAATAATTGTTTAAATATTAGCACCCGTCTTTCTATGTATCTTGTTAGTGCGGGGTATTTCAAAAGTACATCATGAAGGCTTTCCTCGCTGTGTGTGTGCTCTTCGTTGCTGCAGGTATTTTATTCATTAACACGATTTTATTTTGAATTGAATGAGAATATCCATAAAAAAAAGAATTCTCCATAAAGTTATTATCACTATTCGTCTAAATAATCACGGGCACCTTAATTTGAAATGCACTCAGAACTGTTGGCTATTTTTTCTACGTAGTTTTTTAAAGGCGATAATTGTCAAAGACGCAAATAGTAATTCATAGATTCAAGGAGAATATAGTTTAAAACAAGTGTTTTATAATTATTCATTAAAATTTTCTAAGGCTTTTGAATAAAATCGATTTGTTGCTTTTTTGTGTCATAAAATAGTTGAAATTGATGTACCAAATTTCTTGGGCAACCCCAGCGCGTGTAAAGAACGGAACAAATTCATGGATGTCTTAGTAGGCGACTAAGGACTGATTCGAGAATTGATTGACGAGACTGACGTCATACAACTACAGCACGACCGGCCGTGCCATGCCGGGGAATATGTGTTCCTTTGGATGAAAATATGCTATCTCCTCGGCAACGAGAGTAGGCACTTGTCTATTCGTATAGATCTTCGGATTGGGTCGTCTTATGGTCCACATCCAAGCGATAGTTGATAATGTGTTTGCACAGGTACCTTCCACTGTGGTCGTTGTCATGGATTATAGATGGCTTGGGTTCCGGCAAACGCAAGGCGTTCTGTGAATAATTTTATATTCGTGTCGGCATATCTCAATTTGTTGACTCCCAGATCTGGGTAGCCGTATCCTTATTAGTTCCTCTGTAAAAAATAAACTCCGACAAATACCAGATTCTGTCGTTGTCATTTGTCATCGTCGTCAGGAATGTAGTGCCCTTTTAACGCTCTTGTTACTAAATACCTGCAAACGAGATTGTATTTGGGGATGTGGCTTCAATTCCTTTACATTTTCACTTTAAGTAAATTAAAATTTCTTACAAACTCAAAGATTAACCGCTTCAAACAAAAGGAATTTTCCAAACATCTGTTATACCAGAGATTGAGCTTTGTATCAAATAATAATAATTGTTGACAAGTGCGGACTGGGACGAAACCGGTTAAGGAGAGGAAGGCTATGACGTCTTCATAACAAGTTATACATATTTATATTTTCTGATAGTAACGTAGATAGGATCAACGCTTTGAGACTAAACATCAGAAAAATATAAGCAGCAGTTTTATGTACTCAAAGTATCTTTATAAACTCTAGTAAAACGCTACGAACTGCAGTAAAACTGACGATACAATATATGGTGGTAAGTCTCGACACCATTTCAAATGTATTGGTTTGTTGGACTTGGAAAACCATACCCAGTAAAATTTTGAATCAAAGCCTCTTGAAAGAAGGTAATGGTTCAGGAAAACACAGTTTCGTGATTATAATTTCAATACATTCTGTATTTCATAATAATATAGTGTTTCTGATTTAAAGAAAGCAGTATAATATACTTTAATTTTATTCATGTTTCATAAATTCAAATATTTGTGCTGCAGAAGAGGGCTATTCGCGCTATTTAAAACCTAGGTCCTAGAGAATCATTGAGAGCAAAATTCAAAGAAATTAACATCTTGACTGTTGCTTCTCAATATATTCTTGATAATGTAATGTATGTTCATAGGCACATAAGTGAATTTGCCAGAAACTGTCATAACCATAATGTTAACACCAGGAACAAACATAAACTGATGATGCCTACTACTCGGCTAAGTCGAGTAAGTAAGTCTTTTGTGGGGCGATGTATATGCTTTTACAACAAGATCCCAGAAAATGTTCAAAACAAAAGTATAATGTTATTCAAAAAAATTGTTAAAAAACGTTTGTGTGGTAAAGGTTACTATAACATAAATGACTGTCTTAATGATACCACAGATTGGGAATGGAGTGACCGCCCTCAGGCTATTAAATAATAAGTTTAATTGTACAATATTACTTTGTAAACATATTTATTCGATGGAAAAAAATAGCCCGCTGAGTTTGTTGCGCTCATTCTTCTCAGGTCTGAGGCATTCATTTTGGAATGGGTGGTAGTTTTTTGACTTTTAATAAGTGATATCACATCCTATTTTGAATAAAAATATTTGAATTTGAATTTGAATAACTTGTTACGTGTCGTACGAAGGTGGAATGTGGTGACAGAGATCAGGTGAAACAGATCTTCGGAATACTCGTCATGAACACATCTCGAATATTTCAGGTGCGGCAAAGGCAAAACGAATTGTAGGAGGGCAAGACACTACAATAGAAAATTATCCATGGATAGTCCAATTAGATACTTACAATACCTGGTCAATGACCTGGAGTCAAGGATGTGCTGCCAACATCCTCACCGCCACCTACGTGTTGTCTGCAGCTCACTGTTTTGAATCAGGGTTAGTATACACAACCCATTATTATTCCAAGTTTATTTCTTCGGAACTTTTTATATTGACGGCAATTCAAACAATATTGTGTTGACGCAGCGTCGTGGGGCGGGTCGGTCCCTACCTTTATATTACGGTCGAGGGAGGCGATAGATAGTCAGTGGATGATTCTATTATTGGAGACTCTACTTCATGTTGATAATATTAAAGTTATATCATATATTTACACTTTTATATATATTTTTATAATCGCTTATAAAATGCTCGCATTATAATACCTTTATTTATATACAGTGTGTGTGGCTTGATGCGTCTACAGCATTTTGACTGCACTCAATAACTCTTGTATTTTCATTTATACATTTTTTACTTACTCGTGTAGGGCGTTTGAGTATTTTGGTCATCATTTTATATAGTATATAGTAATTAAAATAATTTGTGAAACTATAAAGTTGCAAATGTTGATTGAAAGAGCAGCAATGATTTTCTTGGCACCTCTTCTCATATAAAGAAATATATATCTCAACCTTTTCCGAAGTGGTGGTAACATAACATAAGTATCAAAATGAATAAAATGATTTAGATTTATTTAAATTTTATTAAAACTCTCTGACTTCTTGTTGTTGGTTTTATTTCCGTACAACCATTAAGGTTGTGCAACTATTAGGGTTGGCCATGAGCAAACTTTTTTAACCTGATTTATAGATATGATTAACCAATAAAGTTACAACTTCTTTAGGACACGCTGAGCACTTAATATCGTGGGTCACTTAATGAGACTGAACTGTAACACAAGGCTATATAACGTTTGATCGGGTAATATTTTTATACTTTTCAGTCAAGCCCATGCTCCTCACCGGCGCATCCGAGCTGGCAGCACGTACAGGAACACCGGTGGTGTCGTCCACTACATCTCGACTGTGCTCAACCACCCAGAATACAGAGTTGCATCCAGATTCGATGGTGACATCACCCTCGTGAAACTCTCCACTCCTCTAATTTTCACGTCGAAAATCCAAAGGGGCACAATCATAGTTCAAGACGGCTATATCCCTGACGGTCTTCGTGTTGTACATGCTGGATGGGGAACTACTACGGTAGATATTTCTCAAATAAAATACTTAGAAAGCAATCATCATCATCATCAGCCTGAAGACGTCCACTGCTGGACAAAGCCTCCCCCAATGATTTCCACGACGATCGGTCCGGCGCTGCCCTCAACCGGGCTTATTCCGGCTATCTTGACCAGATCATCTGGGGGCCTACACAATCAGTTTCGAAATCATTTGGACTATGTCGGTAACTTTGGCTCTCCTATGGACATCCTCATTTCTGATTCGATCTCGCAGGGCAACTTCGAGCATAACCCTTTCCATTACTCTCTGAGAGACCATGAGCTTTCTTATAAGGCCCATAGTTAGCGACGACGTCTGCGTACCGTAAGTCATCACTGGCAACACATACTGGTGAAAACCTTCGTCTTCAGACACTGTGGTATTTGGGACGAGAAGATTTTACGGAGCTTCGCGAATGCAATAGTTAGCAATACACAATCGAAGCATGGGCCTTTCCGAATATGATCCTTTAATGCATAAACGTTACACCTCTTTGGAAAGGACAATTATTCAACTTTAGATACGCCAGCTCACTGCAAAAGATATAACGGGCATCATTTTTTTTTATTTGTATTCATTTTATTATAATCTGTCTCCTTCGCTGGGAAATTCAATAATATGTGTGTCCTACTATATATTGGCTTGCTTGGAGAATGGCCTATGACAAAACCAATTTCCATAATTAAGCATCTTGTTGGCTAGTTAGTAGATCTTGAGGTATTTTGCGTTTCAGTCTTCTTGATACTTTCGTTCTTTTGTTCATTAGGGCTTTTGCTAGTATCTTAGGGTGATTGACTGTTCTAGTTTGGTGTGCCTTAGCAAATTTTGTTATCTCATCCTTGACTGTTGGTATTCCGAGGTCATGGTGTAATAGATCATTTGGTACAAACCATGGAGCATTGGCTATTAATCGTAGTGTTTTATTCTGAAACCGTTGGATTATTTCAATATTTGAATGTGATGCGGTACCCCATAGCTGTATACCGTATGTCCAGATGGGTTTAAGAATTGCCTTGTAAAGCAGTACCTTGTTTTCAAGTGAAAGCTGTGACTTACGTCCAATAAGCCAATGCAGTTTGCTTAGTTTGATGCCTAATTGTTTTCTTTTAGTGAAAATGTGTTTTTGCCATGTGAGACGTTTGTCTAGGTGTAGGCCAAGATAACGCACATGCTCCGGTTAAGGGATTGTTACATTATTTAATTGAACAGGAGGACATGTAGCTCTTTTAAGGGTAAAAGTCACATTCACTGATTTCAATTCGTTAGCCTTGATTCTCCAATTTCTGAGCCAGGATGATATCTCATTCAGACCACTTTGCAGATAGTAGGATGCAACTGTTGGATCATTATGTGAAACCAAAATGGCGGTATCAGCGAAAGTGCCAGTTGTTACATATTCAGGAGTAGGTAAATCTGAAGTATAGAGCAAGTAGAGTGTAGGCCCGAGCATACTTCCCTGCGGGACACCGGCTTCGATGCTATGTAAGTTTGATAAAGCTTCGCCACTTTGCACGAGAAAATGTCTGTCTTCAATGTATGACTGGAAGACTTTATATGAGGTATGTCAAGGAAAGCGCTATTGCAGTATGCTTTATCTTCAAGAGATTTCATAATTTTTTCAGTTAATCTGTGAACTTGGTCGACTGTGGCATGTTTATTGCGGGACCCAAATTGGTGGTCTGGGATAAGTTTCTTATCCATTATAATAGGATGCATACGTTGAAGGAGCAGAGATTCAAAAATTTTTGAAGGGATTGGTCGTATTGTTGTAGGCGTATTGAGATAGTCAGTGACTCTTTTCTCATGCTCGGGGGTTCCTTCGTATGGGTGAGGCTTGAAGACACTTGCTAAATGTTGTGAAAAGATCACAGCTTTTTCCTCATCTGTGCGTGCCCAGTTCCCTATATTATTTCTTAGGGGGGGTGATGTAATAGTCGGTTGTTTCAATTTTCTTGTGGCTTTCCATAGAGAGTAATTTGTGGCCGCAGTGGAGTCCAAGGTACTTAGGTAATTTTGGAAACCTCTGTTGCGGTCATCATTCAGAGATCGTTCCACAACTCTTATCATGTGGTTTAATTTTTTGCGTGCGATGGGGCATCTACTTTGCTGCCATTGTTTCCTTGCCTTTCGTTTTTCAGCAATTTTGTCCATGGTGGATTGTCAACCTGTGTTGCTGGCTTGGTAATATTATCTTTAGGAGTTGCCGTCCAGGCGGCGTCTTGTATGCTAGCGTTAAAAAATTCGACAGCAGCTGTGATATCACTTGCTGACTTCAGGGTGATGGATTTTTGAAAAGTATTGTCTAAAAGTACTCGAAAAAGTGGCCAGCTAGTTTTATTTTTGTGGAGTGTACATTTTGGTAGTTTTTCTACAGCATTGGTACGTAGCTCTACAATGATTGGGGAGTGGTCAGATGATAAATCTAAACAACTAGAGCAAGATATGTTAATTTTCCGGATAGCATTTACAACACAAAATTCAATTAAATCCGGTATTTTTTAGGGTCAGTTGGCCAATATGTGAGCTGTCCTGTTGACACTACATCTAGTTTATTTGTTTGTATACATTTAAAGAGTTCTCTGCCTCGTGGCAGTATCAATCTAGAGCCCCAGAAGGTATGTTTAGCATTGTAGTCACCTCCCGCAATGAAGCGGCTGCCCAGAGACGAAAAAAGTCACTAAAATCGATCTCTTTAAAAGAGTATCTCGGAGGACAGTAAATTGCTGAAATCACAAAGTCACTAGACCAGTCGTTCACAACGATACTGGTAGCCTGTATGTAGTTTTTAGATATATTTTCATGCATATGGTGTTTGATTTTAGATCTAATAAGTATGGCAGTTCCACCATGAGCTTTGCCGTCTGGATGGTTAGAATTGTATAAGGTATAGCCATTAATGTAAAGATGACTTTTGGACGTAAAATGAGTTTCCGATATCAGCATTATGTCGATTTCGTTAGATGTCAAGAATATTTTTAACTCTGTTGAGTGGTTTGATAAGCCTTTGCATTCCAAATACATATTTTAATTGTATTTATCATTAAAAGCCAGCTTAGACGTGATTTCAGCTAACATTTTGGTTATAGTTAGCAGTTGGCTCATGAGAGTTTGTTTGTTGAGCAATGCTTTGTGTTTCATTATTGTCTGGATTGACTGCTGTAGCTTGGTTTTGTTTGGCAGCTACAGCGTATGATTTGGAATTGTGTTTTATATTGTATTGCTCGTGATGAATTATATCGTGTTAAGGTTGATCGGAAACCAGAGTCCTTCTCAAGCGAAGTGGAGGGTATTTAACTCTCTGGGGTTCTTTATATACTATGCAGCCCTTGTAGTTGGCCGGGTGGTTCCCTTCACAGAGGACACATTTTACGTCACTGGAGCGTGTTTTTCGGGGACAATCCGAGGTATGGTGTGCCGCCACGCATTTGACACATCTAGGCCTTCTGTGGCAGAATTTGTGTGTGTGTCCGTATTCCTGGCAGTTGGAACATTGTGGTATCTCCCGTTTTGGTCTTGGGGCTTCAAATATAACCCGACAATGGAGAAGCACTTTGACATTGCATGTGTCTTTGTTATTAGAGTTTGGATGTAAATCGACATAGAACATATGTAGAGGTTTTTTTGTTTTTCTGTCTTGGATGTTCCAGATGTTTGTCACTCTATGGTTTAGTTCTTCAAGGGCAGCCTTTAAAATCATCTGTGTCTGTAGACGGGTGCATGTGCTTTAGTACAACTCGAAAGCTGCGATTTTGTTTGGGCTGGTATGTAAAGAATTCAGTGTTCCTTTTTTTGAGTTCCTTATAAATGAGGGAGTATGTATCAGATGATTTTGATTGAATTTTGACTCGTTCACCTTGTAGAACTTTAACTACGTAGTCATTACTCGCTACTTCTTCTAACATTTTTGATAAGGGTTGCATATTGCTAACTTTGTCTACAAATATGGGGGGTGGTCTGATAGGTTTAGGTGCTGGATTCGCAGTGATTTGGCTTTCGTCGTCGAGTAAATCGAATCTGTTTGATGTTGGGACTGGAGCAGCGAGCCAGTAATTTAGTTTAGTTTGCTATAGAGTACGAGTTTGCGCGTCGGGACTGTTTCTTAGTCTTATTCTGTTCGTTGACTCTGTCTAGCTAGCTTCTTGGCTTATGGATTTCGTGGGATCAATAGGAGGATTGGCTTTGACCAGAAAGTGACTGTTGTTGGCAGATTCACTAAAAGAATTTGATCTGGGCTTATTTATTATTATAGTCCTTTATGGAAGACTTGTTGTAGAGTAGGTTTGGTTAACGTCGTAGATTTCATGTAACAGCGAGATTCACCCTCCCCAGAGTACGTAGGGTAGCCTGATCTCTGTTCTAATGAACAGGGTTCAGGGAGGGATTCTCCGGGGTAAATCATTTTTAAACTCCGCCATTCATAATTTCGGCTGATCCACAGTTTTGTCCTTTCTGTTAGGGTGGGATCCCTTAGGGTCGCGTCTTACTGGACTTAAGGCTCGCCCAAGCCTGTTCCTTTTCTGTTAGGGTTGGCTCCCTTAGGGACTTACCGGACTAAAGGCTTGCCCATGCCTGCTGGTTTTGGTTCACGCCGGGTATTTGATTTCCTCGGTGCCTCCCATATCTGGGGGGCGTTCCCCTATCCACCACCTGGGGACGCTGCTGATGGGAGACCAGAAACTCCACACAGCAATGGGCATCATGAAACAAAATGATTTGATCGTTCCACTTGAAGACCATTGTAACTGCGAAGTTCTATCTGAACGTCTGCTACAGTTAGTAACAAATCAACGCAAAATGGACGCGTGCGTGTGTTTTTCTGTGTTCAGACATTTGGGGTGGCAGTGAATAATGCCTTATAATATCTGTCCGACGTTGGATCGATTCATTAATTAAATCATTGAGCACTCTCGTTTCATTTTACGTTAGATTATACTAAGATTATACTACAATCGAGTCTCTAATCTTGCTAACGGCATATGCCACAGAGCTGAGTCTATCTGCTAGTTGGGTAATATGTGGACCCTACTGAAGCTTTCTTATTAAGACCGTAGTGTACACAAGTTCCAATCTCTGGTCATATATAAGTACGATGGTTCGTACCTCCGCTGTGTTTCTTGTAATGAACCTTAAACACTTTGTTTTTTTACTGTTTAAGTGCAGATTATTCGTCTCAAACCAACGCACCATCTTTGAGAGTGCATTGTTTACCTCGTCATCAATATCTGCACGTCACTTCACTGTAAAAATAAGAGAAGTATCACCAGAAAACAACACGAAATCATTGCTATCATTTACCACAAACCGTAAATCGTTATTATATATCGAATATATTACTCTTTCACTTAAATATGATTTACAAAGATTAAGGGCTTTATTTTTTACTCCATAATGCTTTAATTTTAGGAGTAAAGTTTCATGGTGGACGCAATCATATGCTTTGAAAAAAGTCACAAAAAATGCCCAATGCATCCTGTGCCTTTTCCCAGGCGTCAAAAATGTATTCAATGAGTCTAATACGCGCATTAATTGTTGATAGATCCTCCATAAAATCATGTATATGTCTAGATACTATGACTGCTGTGAAAACGTCGAAAAAAACTGATGAGGTTGTCTGTTAACCTCTATTTTGACCAATGCACGCACACTTACAAAATGTGACCTACAAATCGCGAGTGTAAGACGTACTCGTAGCTTGTTACGCACACTAAAGTAATAAACCTGGCCAGTTGTCCAGCAGTAAGAGGCTCTATCTAGGCGTATAAATTATGTAAGATTAGGACATCAACGTTTGTTGTTTTAATAAGCTTATTAATTGTACTACGAATTGTATTCAGATATTTCTTTTAACGTATGCTTTATTAAAAACTGCTTTATTTCAGTGGGGAGGTGTGGCGGCCCGAATCCTTCAAGATGTAGAGGTTAACGTGATCAACAATGAACTGTGCGCTAGTCGGTATTTACAGTTGGATCGAAACAGCATCGTTACCAAAAACATGATCTGCGTTGGCTTATTGGACGTCGGTGGTCGCGATGCCTGCCAAGGTGATTCTGGAGGCCCACTCTACTACGAGGAGCTCATCATCGGCATCGTTTCTTGGGGACACAGATGTGCCAACGACACTTTCCCCGGAGTCAACACCGCTGTTGCATCTTATACAAACTGGATTGTCGCAAATGCTGTTTAATTTAGTACAAATTTGTTTTATTTGTGTAATAAATGTCTTCTGTACATAATAAATAATTTGACGAGGTTTTATATTGTATCATTGTTAAACTCTGGTGTCTAGGATGTCCATCTCATCACTTCCCATCACTATCGATAGGAAGTACTTAAAAATAATAATATTTTTACTTCTCATGCTCTCGAATTGCTTATTTGTGCACGATATAGGCTGCACTAAATCGATTTTTGTGCACAAGTGCACAAAAGGATCTTCTCATACATGTATCTATATTAAGGCAAAGAAAATGAGCCATACAGCTAAACACAATAAAAAGTTCAGAGATAGAATTTGTTATATCTTAATATTTACTTTAATTTATTTGCCTCATGTGTTTTTTAAGACATAAAAGATATTAAAATTAAAATACGGTAGGTTATTTAATTAATTAATTAAAATATAAAGTATCAAATTAATTCAATAGTAGGCTGTATAGGTCTGGAGCCCAAACCTAATATCAATGTCGTAAGATTTAAAAAACGCGGCGGGAAACAGGTCTTGTTTTTTCGTGCGTTTATTACTTTCTTCAAATTTGCTAAAATTGTTAAAAATTTCCATGTTATACTACTGTTTTATTTCCTCGCAATCGAAATGAAAAGCAGAGTTTACAACTCGTCCACAAAACCTTTCTATCCTCGACATTACTATCAGCTAAAAGTCTCGGATAAAAATTGTTCGTTTTGTGCACTCGTTTGTAAAATCTACTATTTATTAATATTAAAGGTTCACATAAGGGGTGTAATAAATAAAATCTTTATTAAGTTATTCGTATTTAAGCTTCGATAGAAACCTAGATTCCTATCAGAATAACTTTTTTAAAAAAAGATGCGTTAAAACGCCGTAATCCCGGATGTGTGTTTATATGAAAAAAAAAAAATTCGTTTAAAAAAACCGAGTTCAAAAACTGAAAAGTATCAAATAACTAAAAATTTAATTCATTACACCTTTACCTTTAATATTAATAAAATGCTATTATTTATATGTGCTACCTAGGTTTTAAGTCTGTGCTAAGCCCTAAACAAAATAAAACTTAATATTATAAACAGCTTACTTACTGTAATTATTAAGGTTTTCTGGCCACACGTGTCTGTCCACTTGGGTTGTTTTGTTCTAGACTAAGCTATCCTGCTCAAAGCCACGAGAGGCGAGAGACTTACTATTACATTTGGCTAGGCACCGACTTCAAAGCTATCAATATTTAGCACATACAAATAATAGTATTTTATTAATATCAAAGGTAAAGGTGTATTAAATTAAATTTTTTGTCATTTGATAATTTTCAGTTTTGAAGTCGGTTTTTTTGAACAAAGTTTTTTTGTATTTATTACTTTTTAGTGTCAGTTAATTATTATAGTGTATAATCAACTTGAATGAAAACTCGTAAAAAAGCAGCACACAAAAAACAATTAGGTATATCATCGAGGTAAACAAAAAATGTTTCATAAAATGAAAACTGCTGGGCCAAACTCTGTAAAATTTTTATGGGACCAAATGGCACCTATTCTGCATCGAACTAAAAAATTACGTAAACCGGATCATAAATCTCAGAGTAATCGGTGTACATACATAAAAAAAATACCGATCGAATTGATAACCTCCTCGTTTTTGAAGTCGGTTAAAAATATGACGAGTTGGCCGCTCTTAAGATATAACATCTTACGTCTTATTAGGCTAGTACTCTCATTAGCTACGGCGCCCTTCAAACTGAAAGACAATAATGCTTGCAAATTATTTTTTCACGGCAAAACTTTATAAGAAAAGCCGAAATTTTATTAGAATAAAAGGAGTCCGTTGGATTTGTTGCGCCCGTTCTACTCAGGTCTTAGGCATACATTTTTGAATGAGTGATACTTCCGCTAAGTTTGACGTTCATTAAGTGAATTTAAATCCTATTTATGTATATATATATACAATTGAATTTTTGTGCGTTATTCGCGCTAAAACTCAAAAACGTCTTGACCTATTTCTATAATTTTTTTGTTACATTCGTTATGGTACAAGGATGAAAAAAAACGGAAATATACATTTAAAATTGAATCCCTATTTCACCACTATGCGAGAACGACTGTACTGAAATTGCAATTTTTTTTATATATTTTTTTTTTACATATGTAAATAAAGGCAGTGACATAGCTGTCAAAGTCAAAATAAAATTTCGTGAGAAGAACATATAAGAAACTCGACGGCCACTCTTTTCAATCAAAATATAGAGTATTTTACAACGACTCTCATATACATAACAAATTTGGTTGTAACCTTGATTCATGTTTGTGTTAGGATGCTTTGTGAACATGATGGTCGATAACTATCACAATTAGTAATTGCATCCAACAAATACAAGGACCCGACACACGACGCCGCCGTAAGCAATGCCATTCACTAAGTATGGCGAACTATGTTATAGCATACCTACCCATAATGACTAAAAATTACAAAATTTATACTCACAAAGCTAGCCCCCAAATGATAGTACACAGGGTGTTGCACAACTACCCGTAAAACCGAAAGGAGGTTAAATGCGGCTTTATAACGAGTCTATTGACAATATTTAAGAAACGTAGTAACGTCGTATAACATACCTCAAATAAAATAGAAAAAATATTATTATTTTCACTGATGTGCAAACCCTATTTCAGTAAAATTAAAATTAAAGAGTAAACTACGCAGAATGTATTTACTTTTCTACCTAATCCGCGGGACGAAAAAAATTTTAAAAGACCTAACCTAACGAAACAACTTAAACGAACACCTCCTTTTTCATAATAAACGTCCATTTTGCAGAAACGGCTCAAAGTTTTGCTCCTCAAGCCTTGTCCAAAACACAACCTCTCTCGTCGGGATATCCCGACGAAGCCATATGGCTTGTGTGGCATTTCCACCATGTCGGCGTTATTGATGCGAAAACCGATCCAACACGCTGTTCAATCTCGGCAACCATTGGGCAATCTGGGAAATACACTCTGTCCTTCACATAAAAATCTTTTGAAGCCAGTACTTGAGTATAATGACATCTTTGTATTCAGGGAGCAAACATTTATGAATGAAAAATAGAAAACCATTAAAGTAGACAATTATTAGGTAAAATAGATACATAGGCCTTTCTGTTTAATAATCTGGTTCCCTCCCTGACATGACAGCTTACTAGGGTTGACAACATTTTTGGCTTTGATAATTTATTATATTTTTTACCGGGTATTTTGTAACACGTTGTATAATGAAATTACAGTGGATTCTATATAAACCAAAAGAATTTATTATGATATTCATATTACATTCGATTATACAATCGTAATATAAAGAATTATTAGGTGGACCAGGAGCATCTATTTTTCATACTTTTTTATCCTCTTAAGTTAGACTAAGAAGCATTGTTGTTAGGCTCCCCACAAGATGGACCGACGATCTGGTCAAGATCGTCGGAATATATTGGATGAAGGCAGTGCAGGACCGATCGTCGTGGAAACGTTTGAGGGAGGACTTTGTCCATCAGTGAACGTCTTCCGGCTGATGATGATGATATTCCTAAATCGTACAGTAGGATTTTTGAATAAGAACTTACCAAGGCACAAATGTTATCTATAATTTGAGCGATCATAAAAACTTTGGCTATGTAGATAAAGTTATATTATTTTAATTTATATAATAAAGATTACATATAATAAAAGAATACGATTTATCTTCATTAAGTTTAGCATTGAAAATTGATAGCAAGCTTCAGCATGAACAATAAACTGTTTCTTAAGCCTGTCATATATTTTACACAAGGAAACAATGTAATGATAAAGGAGCTGGACTAAGATGTATGGGCCTGTGCCCCAAAATGTACATAAATAAAATACCTAGTCTTGCCATACATGCTGAATCAAAAAAAAGTTCTATTGCAAATAACATTTATTACTATTACAGTATTTTATTTTAATACATAAATATAAATTAATTAAAACTAAAAAAAGCTAATTCGAAGTGGTCTCCATTGGCTGCAATACAGTCCTTCAAACGTCGAAGCCAGTTCTTAATAGAGGCACACACTCTTTCCATGGAAAATTTCTTCACTGCCCATCGTACGGATTGTTTTTTAGGGACTCCAAATTATGGTGTTTAAAGCAAGCCGTGCTCTTTAAACCTGAACATAAACTAATTGCGGATTAAAATCAGAACTTGTCGACGGCCAATAGCTCTAATGCAGTCCAAAACGTTCGTTTCCAACCAGACCAGACTAGACTAACCAGCGTAGACTAAGCTTCTGAGACTAAGCTATGACCCAGCGCTGAGTCTTGCTGGATAGACCATTGTTGGTTATTGAAGATGGTGGTGTTAAGGGTCTTCACTAACTTCTCAAGATGTTTTGATACCTTTTTCAAAAAAGTATGACTCACTAATCCTACATAGCTAATACCACATCATGCCATCATCACTGAATTCGGATAGTGCCCACGTTGCACTCTGTCGACTTTTATTTGGTGTTACTTTACATACATTGTAAAAAATATAATGTAAAATTTTAAAACTGTAAATAGATTAAAAAGTATGGTAAGGACTTTTTTGCCATTTCTTCTTCTCAACTATTCCGAAGTGGTGTAAAATATTTGACATTCATAAGTCTCATTTTGGGCTAATTGAAAACTAACGTCCCTCCATTTAACTTAGGTGAGTGTAAGCTTAGCGTATTATTTGATATAGAACGTCATTGCATTTGACAGCTGAAATTATGCCAATCTTATGCTAACACAGCCCAATGCAAAACTCAATTTTGCGTCTTACGGCTGTTTTCAATAACGTATCTCTAGTTACGGATACATTGCTATCACCGTCTAATGACTTTGCTTGCATGGCTTGGCTTTACTAGGGGACGCTCGACTACGGATGCAGGTGTTGAACTCATCAGGAATATTTTTGAGGCCTGGGAGGAATCACAGAATGCACTTGGTATTTATCTAAGGCTTTTGATTGTGTTCAGCATTCAACGCTGGCCAGGAAGCTATGCCACTATGGTATAAGAGGATCTGCACTTGATCTTCTGATCTCATATTTAAATAATAGGATTCAGAGGGTCGAGGTGAATGGCAGGAGATCTCCTGGGACTCCTCTCGGTATGGGGGTACCACTAGGGTCTATTCTTGGACTTCCTTCCTCTTCCTAATTTATATAAATGATCTACCTAACCTTGTAGAAAAAAAAACATAAGGTGGTATTGTTTGCGGATGACACTTCACTTATATTCAAAGTGAAACGAAGCCAAGTTTTGTATGACGAAGTAAATAATGCTCTATCTGACATCGTGTACTGGTTTAGCGCCAATTACTTATTGTTAAATAATCATAAAACCAAATATATTAAATTCACCGCGCCAAATATCAAAAATGTAGGTACGAATATTTTATTAAATGGAGAGGTGGAAAACCAGTGGAATCTGCTATATTTCTTGGCATTACTCTTGATTCCAACTTGCAGTGGGGCCCCCATATTGAAGGATTGGCGAAAAGGCTTAGTTCGGCAGCATATGCGGTTAAGAAAATTAGACGGTTAACTGACATAGATACGGCGAGGTTAGTATACTTTAGTTATTTTCATAGTATTATGTCCTATGGTATATTGTTATGGGGCAGTGCGGCCGATATTAATACTTTCTTTGTGCTGCAGAAGAGGGCTATTTGCGCGATTTATAACCTAGGTCCTAAAGAATCATTAAGATAAAAATTTAACGAAATAAACATTTTGACTGTTGCTTCACAATACATTTTCGATAATGTTTTGTATGTTCATAAACACATTGAGGAATTTTCTAGAAACTGTGACATTCATAATGTTAACACGAGGAACAAACATAAACTTGTTATGCCTACTACTCGGTTGGGTCGAGTTAGTAAGTCTTTTGTTGGGCGATGTATATGCTTCTACAATATGATCCCAGAAAATGTACAAAACAAATGTGTTACGAAATTTAAAAGAATTGTTAAAAACGTTTGTGGGGAAAGGTTATTATAGCATAAACGATTTTCTTAATGACACCACGGACTGGGAATAAAGCGAACACCCTCAGGCTCTTTAATTATAAATGATTATTGTACGATATTACATTGTAATCCATATTTTATATTTAAAAAAAAAACCCGCTGAGTTTCTTGCGCCCATTCTTCTCAGGTCTGAGGCAGTCTCTTTTGAATGGGTGGTAGATTTTGACGTTCAATAAGTGATTTTAAATCCTATTTTGAATAAAAATATTTGAATTTGAATGACAAGATGTTATCTATCCATAATTATGTCCATTATAGTTATATTATTAGTTATAGTCCAATGCTATCTGTCAGCTAGGTTATTGAAATGTAAGTAAGCGTAATAGGATAGATTTATCTACCTCTAGTAAGTCAAACTAAGGATAGATAGGTTATTGAAAACAGCCGTAAATCACACTCAGTTAAGTTTTACGTAAGTATATTCTTAGCGAATTCTTAGTACGCCTTATAGGTCACAGCCTTAATTCACAGTACGCCGACTGTGTTGTGCACAACAGACACGCAGCACGGCCTGTGCCTTTATGTGAAATCGATTATCATAGTCCACAATTTGTTGTCAAGATGTGGATGAGCTGTGACGACATACCTTAGAAGCAGAGGAAATCTGCCAGTGGGAGACTCCTTTGCAGAGGATGTCGGCTAGATTATGGGTACCACAACGGTGCCTATTTCTGCCGTGAAACAATAATGCGTAAACTTTATTGTTTTTCGGTCTGAATGGTGCCGTAGTAAGTGAAATTACTGGACAAATGAAACTTAGCGCCATTTGTTTCCAACGTGATAGTTGTATCTAGAATATTAGAAATGACACCAAAAAGAATTCAAAAAGAAATTTATGCCTTTTAATGTCTCAAGGTGACGAGCGCAATTGAACAGGTTGTATCAATTACCGCTCTCTCCTTGTGTCGTCCCTTATTGTCATTAAAAAACTGCAGCATGTACTACAACGCTTACAGAGGTGGGTCAAGGTACAACCAAGAATTGACCGAAAAAGTAATAATAGGTAAAGATAACAGCCAGGATACGCAAGCCCATATAAAAGTGCAGCTACCCAAGGTGTCTGATAAGAGATAATAAAACAATTACAGTAATTTTAATAAATTGCTACAATAAAGATTGTGTTTATCGAGATATTTATATACGGTAGGTTACACATATTCTAGCCTAGTGTTTTACGTAATCTCACGGAAATGGCTTCTCGTTTGATACCAATTCTTCTGCTGTGTTCTGGTAAGTTCAATCTATTTTTATATTTGTCAAACAATCGCGGTTTTCGCGATATTACTTTTACAATGGAGAGTAGGAGTAACAACGAACATTTCTAAATTGGGAATGAAAATTGAGGAGCTGGTAATCCCAAAGAAATTTTTCGTTGTCACACATTTAAATAATATTGTCGTTATAAAAATTTGAAAGGGGCTTTTTATAATAACATAAATAAAAATTTAAAATAGAAACTGTATAAACATTACCCTGGAGACCGACACTGAAAAATTAAACAACAAAAATTAAACATTCAAAAAATAATCCTTTTATTTTGGTTGACCGTTGGTTTTGGCACAATTGACCAACCACCAAAACCAATTTTATTTGTTTTATTCGATGTTTTGCAGTCATAGGTACCGCCTTTGGCAAAACTCGCATCGTCGGCGGACAGGAAACTAGCATTGAGAGGTACCCGTCGATAGTCCAGGTTGATTTCTATAGTATTTGGACAGCAACATGGAGTCAGTCATGTGCTGGCAACATCATCACTGCGAAAATCATGTTATCCGCAGCGCATTGCTTTGAGGGAACGTAAGTATACAATAATTATTTTAAGTCTATAATTTTTAAATTACTGGTTCAAATTGACTGAAATTGAAATATACCGTATTTATACAATGCTTGCTTGGTTACTGAAAATTATTGCTTGTAGTTTTACCCACAACGATGTTATCATCATCATCATCATCGGCCGGAAGCCCTCCACTGCTGGACAAAGGCCTCCACCAAAATTTGCCACGACGTGGCGATCGGTCCTGCGCTACCCTCATTCAACGTATTCTGGCGATCTTAACCAGATCGTCAGTCCATCTTGTGGCGGGCCTACCAACATTGCGTCTTCCAGAACGTGGTCGCCATTCGAGGACCTTACTGCCCCAACGGCCATCTGTCCGTCGAACTATGTGCCTAACCCACTGCCACTATACTTTCGCAATCATTTTGATTATGGCGGTAACTTTGGTTCTCCTACGAATCTCCTTATTTCTGATTCGATCTCGTAGGGAAACTTCGAGCATAGCCCTCTCAATTGCCCTCTGAGTGACCATGAGCTTTCTCATAAAGCCCATAGTTAGCGACCACATCTGTGTACCGTAAGTCATCACTGGCAACACACACTGGTCGTCTTCAATGAAGTTATAGGGGGTCGAAAATGGCCTGATCTGCTTCGAGAAAAGGATAGTATAAGCCGTGCTTCTTGTTTTTACTCGACTTGGCGGAGATAGTGTCGTGATGCCAGATTTAACGGATTCTTGGAACGTAACTTTTGTCCCTTTTGATACGTAGGATTAATTAAAACTGTGCATTTAACTAAAACATTAAATTTGTTGTGAATATTTTTTTTTTGATATAACTAAAACAGTACGAAAAGCTGTGGCTCCATATTTAGACCTAGTACCTCTGTCGCTTGTGTACCGATTTTATTTCATTCGTTCCGAAACATTATCATTTGGTGATGTGGAACGGATGAAGAAGATCACTCGTAGCCACCAGTCTTTCACCAGTTTAAATTGCAAATTATTTGAATACAATATTTTTCGGAATGGTATAGAACAGTGTGACTATAAAGGACAATATTTTAAAGGTTTTATAAAAAACTAGCGGACCCGTCAGACATTGTCCTGTACACACGTGTTAAATTTGAAGAATCGGTTCAGATGTTAGGAGGAGATCACTAAAATAGGAGAATTATCTAAACCAATCTCAAATTCACTGGAACACTATAAAACAATCATTAAAATCGGTCCAACCATTTAGGAGGTAGTTCAATTGTGAATTTAAACCATCCTCGAATCCACTTGAAACACACACAGAAAATTTCATTCAAATCGGTCCAACCGCTTAGGAGGAGTTCACTTTCAACACACGCACAGAAGAATTATATTTCAAGATAGTGCGATCGAACTGACTGAAATGAAATTTCATTATTCATTTAGGTACACTAATGAAAGTCAATTATGATGCCCTTGGTTCAAGAGACTACCAGGGAGGAGTCCTTGTTCTGAGAAGAACTGGCAGGAAGCTCAGCAAGTTTTATCCTGATCCTTTTATAGTTTTCACAATATCCATACATTTTTATCGTCTAAATATTAAAGAAATTCAATAACATGATGTGGGAGGTTATTATATATTTGGATACATAGTTGTTGACTTGGTGACTCAGCTGGAAGGTCGGCATCAGAATCTTTTAATAGCATCTCGGAGTGAGGTAGATGCTCTAATAAGGATCCACGCACGTCTCTGAGCCGTTTGCACATAAAATTGCCATTAATTTTATGCGATACGCCACTGGCTATTACCACAAAAAAATCAAGCAATGTAATAAATGAAATATTAAACACACTTGCTCGTAAAGTAAGCCTTGTTACATCGTTCGAAGGGCCAAAAAAGATGAACTATAACACACACGTGCATATTAATATTACACACCACTGCATAACAGAATTATCATTAGATCATTATATGAGAGTAAACAGAGCATTTTCAACTAAACTGGGTTGTGCAGTTTTTTTTTGTTATAACAAAGAGGATTGTATATGCCGCTGAAACCCCATTTACATATTAGGAATAAAAAAAAATGTTCCTAATTAAGACGAAAAAACTATCATTTACATATTATTTATAATTCACCATAATCCTATAAAGGATTTTTAAGGAACAACTTTGTAGGAACAAAGAAAAAATTATCCTAGATGATATACGAAATTTGTAAGAATGTATGGATGTATGTTTGTTACTCTTTCACACAAAAACAACTGAATGGATTATAATGAAACATTAGAATACGAGTAATATAACTTTCACATCAGAATAACACATAGGCTATAATTTATAAAGATAAAGTGTGAGTTGTCTAAAATAATAATAATTTTTTATTTGCGAAAAACTGCCACCAAATTTTTTACAATTACAATAGATATGAACAATTAACATTAAATAAAGAAAAGAAAAAATAATAATACAAATGTTAAAAAACAATAAAGACAGATATTAATGCTTTAAAACATGTAAGGATTATTTAATAACTAGAAAACGAGGCAGCAGCGCATACGATACGTGGGAGTATATAGGAAAAAAATCAGAAATCTGCGAGCTATTCATGCACTGCAAAAAACTGTAGGAGTTACAAATATTAAAATGTATACTATAATTGTTTATTTTAAGTAATCCTAGAAAAAAGCCTGCGACAGCATATATCTATATTCATGTGTATATCATTATCGCCAAAAAAGTGAACCATTGATACAATAAAAATAATTTATTTATTTCTTATGCACATTTGTCTAAAATAATACAATAAGTATCACAATAAGTAGGAAATAAATCAGCAATCTGCGAGATATTCATGCGTGCACTGCAAAAAACTGTACGAGTTACAAATATAATAATGTATAATATATTTGTTTATCTTAAATAATCCTATAAAAAGCCTGCGATAGCGTATATCTATATTGTATGTGTAATCCATTATCGCCAAAGAATTGAACCAAATACAATAAAAATTATAAATTTAATTCTAACGCATATTTGGAACACAACACACAACGAATTGATCCTTATATCAAAATAAATACTTTTATCGAATCTGGTATTTAAACTACCTACTAATATTATAAATGCGAAAGTTTGTAAGAATGTATGGATGTATGGATGCTACATATATTATAAACGCGAAAGTTTGTAAGAATTTATAGATGTATGATTGTTACTCTATCACGGACAAACTACTGAATGGATTTTGATGAAACTTCACAATAATATAGCTTACACAACAGTATAACTTGTATTGATAAAGATATAGTGTGAATTATCCAAAAATAACGAAAAGTGACTAGTAAGTAGGAAAAAATACCAGCCATCTACGAGCTATTCTGGCGTGGGCCATAACAACCGTAGGAGTTACACGTATATAATGTATAATGGAAATATTTATCTTAAATAGTCCTTAAAAAATCCTGGGATAAAATATAATATCTCTCTTTTATATTTAAGCCATTATCGTCAAAAAAGTGAACCATAAATACAATAAAAATTGATAATTTATTTATAGGCATACATATGGGTAATGGGTATGCCATGTTTTTCCCACGGCCAACTCTAGGTGGCTTGCTCACGCATTTCTAAATCACAAAATCTGCATGTTTATGCTGACT
The DNA here is from genome assembly GCF_905404315.1 of Leptidea sinapis. NCBI lineage: Eukaryota > Metazoa > Arthropoda > Insecta > Lepidoptera > Pieridae > Leptidea > Leptidea sinapis. The sequence goes on from NC_066266.1 coordinate 15,145,693, forward strand.
GAAATAAATTGTTTAACATAGTTTGCAGTAGCTACCTATAATTTTTGCATCATATACATTCGTACCTATCTCTACTTACAAATTATAGCGTTTATAATATCTATTAGTGAGTTCATCATAAAATGATCAGTTCAAATTAATATACATTACACAATATAGACGACAACGAGCGTACCTATAGAACCTTGTGTTAAGTGATCACCACCGCCCACAACACACCAGAGGAACAACACCAGAGGAGTTACAGGGGCGTTCTTTATCTCTGGATCTAATAAATCCATTTCGAAAATTCTGTTACCAATAGGAAGCCAAAATTTTTGTGAGTGTAATACATATTATACATAAACCCGAAAAATAAAGACTTTCGTAGTAGTCGAATGTGTAAAGTACGTCGGAGAAAAATCAGTCGAACACTAACAATAATTTATTATGCATTTTATCACTAAAATTATAATTTTGAAGAAGGCTGTATGGTTATATGTATGTTATGTAATAAAACGTTTTTATTATATAATATTATAATTAATTGTTATTTTAAGTGTGATTTATCTTACATATGGGATTAATGATAAAAATTAAATTTGTAACCAAATTAACGGTTGGCTCAGTTGGTAAGAGCGCACGGACGGAATCCGAGAGATCGCCGGTTCTGATCTCGCATCGTTTATAAATTTATGTTACAAATTTTATTTAATTAATCCCAGAAGTGAGGGATATCACTTTAAAAATGTCAAATTGTTTAAATTTTAAAGGAGGATTGTATTTGTAGACTCGCATTGGCCATATACCGTCGTATCAGAGCTGGATCGACCAATCGTAACACTGGTGGCGTGGTCCATGACGTGGACTCTGTCCTCAACCACCCCGCTTACGGCATAGCGGCCAGATACGACGCTGACATCAACCTGGTCAGGCTGAGAACTCCCCTCGTATACACTCCTGTTGTCCAGAGAGTCACCATCATCAGTCACAACTCTGGAATACCTGACAACTCCGCAGTTACCCACGCTGGTTGGGGAACAACCTCGGTAAGGCTTTTAAACAATTACGAGCTTTTATTGATTCAGGAGTTATTTTGCGGAAATTCATAATTATCCAAAGAGTGCCAATTCCGCTAAGTTTTGTCTTCAATTAATTCGACACGTATTTGGCCTCTACACGAGACATCCTCAGGAGATGTTGACTCGCCAGATTCTGGCACGAGACATTTCTGTCTTGTGCCACGTGTCGAACTAATTGACTTTAAAATGATGATCTACTCGTATTTCCAGTCGGGAGGACAAGCGTCTCCGATTCTGCGAGATGTCGTCATCTACGTCATAAACAACCAGCTCTGCGCCGACCGTTACGCGCAGCTGTTCCCTAACAGTGTTTACAGAGTGACTAGAAACATGATCTGTGCTGGACTCTTGGACATCGGTGGTCGCGACGCCTGCCAGGGTGACTCTGGAGGTCCTCTCTACTACGGCACCTTGCTCGTTGGTATCGTGTCGTGGGGACACGGCTGCGCAAACGCCACATTCCCCGGAGTCAGTACATCTGTCTCGGCGTATACTAATTGGATTGTTAGCAATGCTAATTAATTTAACAATACCTATGCCTCTATGGCGCTTGAAATAAATGTCTGCTGTGCATCATTTTTAATTTTATTTAATTCTATAATAATACACTTGGCACCGGCTTCAAAATATTTAACATTTTGAATAGATTCTCCTTATTACTATTTTGCTTATACTGTTTGAAAGTACATATCAGTCGTATGCGTGACCAATTCCGATTTGTAAAATATCAAGGAGGTAATGTTACGCGAGGCTGACTATTTAACACGTGACAATCAAAATAGGTTATAGTAAAATTCATCTTCCTTTTCTATCTTGCTGTAACTCCGTTAGAGAATTCTTATTTCTCGCACGCCTTGATTGTATATATACTCTATATCCTAGTATAATACAACTGTGCGCCTATTTTGCGAGTGTGGATATTCCCACACCAGACGTTATGTAAACGAGCGTTCTGGTCAGAGGAATCACAGGAGCGCCGCCGGCCCTTAAGGAAGGTTTACGCGCTTTTTTTGAAGGTACCCATGTCGTATCGTCCCGGAAACACCGCACAAGGAAGCTCGTTCCACAGCTGTGTAGTACGTGGAAGAACGCTCCTTGAAAACCGCACGGAGGAACGCTACACATCCAGATGGTGGGGATGATATCCTGATTTGTAGCGTGTCGTGCGAAGGTGGAATTCGGCGGCAGGAATCAGGTGAAACACCTGTTCGGAACACTCCCCGTGATAAATGCGGTAGAAGACACACAATGAAGCGACGTCTCTACACAACGCCAACTGTACCAGCCGTTCACAGAGCACTGGGTCCCCCGACAATTCGAGCTGTTCTGCGTTGCTCGTCAAATGGATCAAGCTGATACTGGAGTGCGCTAGACCAGAGATGACAGCAATACTCCATATGTGGTCGGACGGAATATAATATAAACTTATGAGTTTTTCTATAGTTCCTGCCAGCTTCCAGAACGCAAACTCGGCATGCTTGGATTTTTTTAAATATTATAGTTATAGGTCCTTGATAATTATACAAAAATTTAAATGAATATAACATTTCCAACGGATCGAAAATTATATTCACAGTTTCTGTTCCATACATATATACATACCAAGCTAATCAAAGCGTTCTAAAAATACGAAACTTCATTGTAATGTGCTGTTTGTATGTATTATAGGTAATGTGCTATAGGTAAGCTCTTGCGGAGTACCTAACAATCACAACATAATATTATAAAACAGATTCCTCGACTGCTGTCTGTCTGACTGTGCCCAATAAACTCAAAACTACTGCACTGTTTTCACCAATGGATAGCATGGTTCCCGGGGTTTTGTTGGAGGTGTCGGAAAAAACGAACCCTCTGGACTGAAACTTTCAACAAAAACGCTGTAAGTTGTCAGTCAAAGCCCTTTGAGATATAACAAAATAATGTACGGTGGAACTGTTAATCTTATACAATGATATTTAAAAGTATAGATATGTTACGTAGACAACATTCGGTGTTTGAAAATGATACACTAACGCACACATGAATAATTTAACATTGCAATAGCACACTACATTACGATTACACGTCAAAGAAGGATAGTAAATGCAATTATCGCAAGCGAAAAAGAGATAACTGCTAATTGCTTCGTATTTGTATAGAATAAATAAATTTTATTCATCAGATATGATTTTTTACCGTACACTGTGATTTATGCCTAAATTACGATTGATTCATGAGTTCTTATGGTAAAAGCTGTAAAGTAGTAAAACTGCATTGAACTTAGGTAGATAATGTGTCATTGATTTTATAAAAAAAAATATTTAATATTTATTATAATATATAGCCACATTGATGATATAAATTATTTATGCATAAAATAATAAAAAACATACAGACACCAAAACAAAACCGAAAGATAAGGGTCCCATTTTTACAATTTTACTATCGACGGCTCCCAAACAGTTTTAAGATTACAATTATTATTTTTTGTATCTTATATTATTTATGAATGTCTTTTTGTTGAGGGTTTATTACAATAAGGTAATGGGAGAAGAAGAAAATGATCCATTGATTCTTCTGCAATTAGCAAGGGATATACTCAAAGGGACAGTGTTACTGAAAAAACTCCTACGTAAACAAATAGCACTCACTGTCTACATCCGCTACCTACCCTAAAACTTGTTTTAGTAGTTTGCTAGTTCAGCTACCTATATACGCACTTGTTTATTAAAAATTATTGCATTTCGTATTACATTCACTGCAACAACGACTTTTTTACATCATTTCCTAAAATATTCTACCTCGATCATCCCGCAACAGACAGCATCAATATTTTGTCATTTCTGTACGTGGCGGCGATCGGCGTTGTCATGGCGACATATTTATTTTGTAGATAAGTAATGAAATCAAATAAAATGTTATAAATTCATGATTCTATGTAATTCTATGATATTTTTTACTTTCAAAATTAGTGCATCTTCCCATAACACAAGAGGGCATTTTAATGTTGTACCTATATAATTCTGTCAACAACAAACGCGTGTGTACCGTTTTCGTAGCGAGAGCGACTACGACCAAATGAACCAATTGACTCAATTTAGGCGATTGATTTTCGGCACGCTTGTGACATATCTACCTATTTTAATACTATAATATCATTGATCTTATATAGGTCTATAGAAATATGCGCGATGACATATTATATCTATCTCTTAAAGTCCTTAAGGATAACATACTATTTCCATTTTAGTACTTTAAGAAATTAGCAAATAAAAAGCGGTAATGTAAAAGCTGTTTATACAAATACGATATTAATCATTATCAGTTTTTATTACTACATATAATAAAATCATTCAGAAATACGTTTTTGTTTAATTTTTAACTCATTATATTTGCTTGCACATTTCTGATGGCTTTATACTACATCATTCTCGAATACTTACATCATTTTTTTCTATAATCAGAACAGCTTCTGTCGGGTCAGCTAGTAGGTAATAAAAGGCCATATTGTCGCAGTCAGATTTATTATTCCTGAAGCTCCAACATTGCAGTAATTATTCCATACAAATCTAAAACTTTACATATCCAATACTGTGTAAAACTTAGTGCGCCATCTATGTAAAGAGTAACTGATTAAAAGTAACTGGAATTTCATGCTTTGACTTGCTGGGCATTCTATGAAGATTTATTAAAGTACATTATATCTGCGAAAGATGTCACTAAAACAACAAAGGTAGTGAGAGATTGAGTATTGATCCCTACCACAGAGTACTTTATTTATACTGCCTTTGTGTGTGTGGCTGTGTAAAATAATGATAAAAAAGGAATTTTTATTAATTACAAAAGAACAACTAGAACAAATAAAATTTATATAAATATTAACTCATTACTATGGTATCTTAGTTTTATATCTATAAAAAGCCGCTTGCTTTGCCACAGTGTTCGTAGTTAATGTAATTTATATTAATTAGGCATTGTCTGGAAAGATGCATGTTCGAGAAGTAATTTGAGAGAAAGTAATTTTAAAAAGCTTTGATTTAAATGAGTCTGCACTGACAGATGGCTTGGGGGGAATGATTTTTTTTGGGTTCTAATAAAAAAAACACGGAGCATATGAGAGAGCTCCGCTTTGCTTCGTTTCAATAATAAAGTTAATAAATTGTTTATTAGCTTAACCTTAAGATTGGTTAGTTAATTCGCAAATAAACTATGACGTCAGCAGGCTATTCAGGTGGTGTAAGTAATATAATAAAAGTATGAAATATTTTTTCCTATTAAGTAGAATTGACTTTGCATACCGAGAATTCACTCTAGTTGTAACCATTTTTCTCTAAATTAAAATAACTACCAGTTCAAAAAAATATAAAAATGTATGACATATATACATATATAATATACTTTATTTTTTTTAATCACATGTTGTAACGTAAAAAATCATATATTGACCTGGGTAGTTGCAACCTAAACGTTCTGTTAATATTAACTTTAAATAACATAAATTTTGTTTACAAAAAAGAAAAAAAGACAAATACATCTGGTGGTTTTAATTATTTTTACCAATCATTCTTAATTAATAATTATTTAAACCCTTAAATACGACTCGTACGCAATAGTCAGCCGCCCTCACTCTATGAGCAAGGTCATTTGCATGAATTAACGCCTTAACCGGATTTGATTATCTGCAGAGAAGCCGGTAAGATTTATTTTCCATTAATAGATATTTTTATATTAACTATAATATACTATTATTAATTATGACGTCCGTCATTCGAACGGTTAGCTCAATTGGCAGAGCACTGGCACGGAACGCCAGAGGTAGTGGGTTCGAGTCCCGCATCGTTCATAAAATTTTGTTTTCAAATTTTATTTGTGTAGTAATCCTAGTAATGAGGGTTATCAATTTAAAAACATAACAAATTGTTTATAATATACTAGCTGACCTGGCAAACGTTGTGTTGCTATATAAATTATATATGTAAACCTTCCTTGAGCTTCTATTACAATCTATTACAAAATAATTCATTGAGATCGGTCGAATAGCTTAGGAGTTATTAGGGAACATACAAACATACATTCTCTTTTATGTATAATATAGTCAAAGTCAAAGTAAAAAAAATCTTTATTCACTGTAAAACTTTATAAGTTATTTAGAGCAAGTCAGGATGAAGTACAAAAGTTACAATAGCATTCAAATGAGTATAACAATATTCATTAACAAAATTTAGAACATTAATTCCAACTATCTTTATCATACAAGTAATCTTTCACATTATAATAGGCCTTAGATGTTAATTTATTTTTTCGATACATTTAAATTTTTTAATACGTAATATACATTTGGGAGTTTATTATAAAATATAACACAATCCACTTTAAAAGATTTAGCAATTTTACGGAGCCTAGTAGATGGAATTGCGAGTTTATGTTTGTTTCGAGTATTGACACTATGTCCATCACCATTCTTTTTAAATTGGCTAATATTTTTATGAGCGTATAGGAGGTTCTCGTATATGTACTGGCAGTGTACTGTCGTAATATTTATTTCACTAAACTTTTCTCTCAATGAATCCCTTGAACGCATTTTATAGACTGCTCGAATTGCTCTTTTCTGCAGCACAAATATGTTTTCAATATCTGCAGCCCTACCCCACAATATAATTCCGTAACACATGACTCATGTTTCAACATCTGTCAGCTGCCTAATTTTTTTTATCGCAAATACTGCAGAGCTAAGTCGATTACATAAGTTTTTTATGTGAGCACCCCATTGTAGCTTAAAGTCTAATGTAATGCCTAGGAATGTTGTCGTTTTTACTACATCAAGTTTGTCATTATTAATTTTTATAGGTGTTGGTTGGTGCTTTATATTTGGAAGTGTAAACCTTACACATTTTGTTTTCCTTTCGTTTAAAAGTAAGTTGAATTGAATTAAATTGAATTCATTGAACCAATGTACTACTTCAGCAACGTCGTCGTCAACCTGACAGAATTTTTTTTGCTGGCGTTTTATTTTAAATAACAAAGATGTATCGTCAGCTATTCGTCAATATATAGATTATTTAACCAATTGAGAGTACTCGTAAGTGTTAACCAAGACACATGAAAATATAAAGATGACCATATTATGGAAACGAAATTTAGAAAGAACATTCTATTAAGGAAATTTTAATGAAGACAGCTTATTATAAAGTTCAGGAATTTAAATATATAATTATTTTAGTTCAAGAGTGAAAAGAGGGAAGCCTGATTTAGCCTTCGATTATTTCTGACCATAGCCCAAAATCTTTCCGACTGATCCCTCTATATGTTCAGAGCCGAAATGTGTCATTTAATTAAAGCTTTAAAAAATTTAATACAAAGTAAGTTTCTCGTCTTACACATAACTGTACTTTATATACAATTTCACATTGAAACAGATCCTTGCCGGTACTCACTTAGGTATTTAAACTACCGGCATTGGATGAAAGGTGCCTACAGTTGATTAAAAGTATGAAAATATAGTCAGCATATGCATATATCTCCTATTGTCTCCCGTTGAACCCGGAAAATGATATTATCGACCAGTCCCGGTATTCCTCGTATTGTGACTGCTTCGGGCACGGCGTAAGCTGCTCAATGTTTCCAGATATTGTAAAGCTGCTCGCTTGTTCTATTAGCTTCATTCTGTCAACTTGAACTTGACTTACCATGCTACCAGGTGTCTAATGAATTGTATCACACAGTCGCTCAGCACAATTCTTCAATACATAAAAATATTGCATTGCTTATAAAATGTACTTTAAAAATTGGTTTCGTGTTTCATATCCACCGTCAACTTCGTCGGCGACATATACAAATCGAGTAGGACTAGACAATTATATGAGTGTTATTGGATGAATAATAAATCAAATGTAGAATGGGGATCTAAAATACATTCAGTTTCCGCTGTACCGACCTGGAACATGGATCCATTAAAAATAATAGTCCTGAGTAACTGTTATGATTTTATTTAACAATGAAGTCCACCAATAATTGTCATACAATCATTTTCATGCAAATACAAATCTAACTGTTTATATGATTTTCAAAGAACTATCAGCAATATATGTTAATGGATCAATTTTGTTGATGGTACCATTCTAAATATGAAAAAATAATAATCATATTTGGGTTTTACAAACGGATAATACAATTGATAATATTATTATGTTAAAAAGATAACAACCGGACGCGCACGTGTAGGAGTCAGACCGAATATGTATTTTTTTTAATACTAATCTATATACATAAAAATGAATTGCTGTTCGTTAGTCTCGAGTTTTAACTCGAGAACGGCTGGACCGATTTGGCTAATTTTGGTCTTGAATTCTTTGTGGAAATCCAGGGAAGGCTTAAAAGGTGAATAAATATCAAAATGCTCGCAATTTAAAAAACAACGATTTTGATTCTTCTTTCTTCCTTCAGAAATCGAATTAAAATAATAGTTTATAATTCAAATTCAAATTCAAATATTTTTATTCAAAATAGGATTTATAATCACTTATTGAACGTCAACCCATTCAAAAGAGACTGCCTCAGACCTGAGAAGAATGGGCGCAAGAAACTCAGCGGGCTTTTTTTTATATAATATATGGATTACAATGTAATATCGTACAATAAACATTAATAATTAAAGAGCCTGAGGGTGTTCGCTTTAATCCTGATTTTTTTATCGATTGAGGCAGTACGAAGTCTGCCGGGTCAGCTAGTGTAAAATAAAAAAGAGATGTAGCTATCACTACTTGTAAAAATAATTATGTAAATTCCTTTTCTGGATACCCTGAGTAACCCTAGAATAGCATCCTAACATTTATAAAAAGTAGGTACGGCTTTGTATACTGAACTTAAAAAAATCTGTAGTTAGTTCTTACTTCATAGTACCTCTCCAAAATGTTTTTAAGTCCTGTTGTTTTCAGTAATTAGTGTGTAATTAAGCAGTATTATTCAAGCGCTTCAAGTATGTAATTTGGTCATACTCTTCACTAACTTTTTGTATAAATAAAGATTAAATTTGTATTACCTATAAAAATCGATTAAAATTATAGCAGTACAGTAGATGGCAGCGCAAGGCCGATCGTCATGGCGATCTATGGGGGAGGCTTTTGTCTAGGAGAGGACCACTTCCGCCTGAAATGACGATGAAGGTGAAGAAGGCTTGACTTGGAATGCAGAACTCTTCCTGGATTCATTGAACGTTAACTATTGATATATGACGTAGACAAGAACGTCGAGCCGAGAAGCGAGTACTAAGCTGATTCGGAATTCGTCTTCGCCGGGCGAGCGTCGAGCAGACGTCAGGGAAAAACTAAGCGAGCTTTTGTTGTCACACCACGTTCTTATTACGTAATCTGTATAGCTGTGAAGTGAAACATTTCTTGGTAATTATAATATCGTGTCGTTGTAACAGCCATGCATTAAATGCCCACTAAAATGGAGGGCCACGAAGATCATAACCATGTGACCAGCCTTGCCATGTCATGTATATATATTTAATTTTGGCTTTTATCGTAGGTTACTGTGCTATAATTCTAGTTTAAAAATAGACATTTTGAATTTTGACCTGAAATTTAATAGATTGCTCGTTGTAAGTTAGTCTATCGTGCGGTATTTACTATCCAGTTAGTGAAGGCTGCGACTCGGGCGGATATTGAAGGGAAATTGGGTTGCGCACACCCACTGCCCCAGGATACAACACCAATCACAACGTTACCAAGGTACAGTGGCCCACCAGAGTCTCCCTGACAAGCGTCTCGACCACCAATGTCCAAGAGACCAGCACAGAGCATGTAATCTGTGACTAAGCTTGAACCATAACGCTGTCTGCAGATGTTCTGGTTGATAGTGAAGACAGACACGTGTTGCAAGATTTCAGACTGTGGACCTCCTTGCTGAAAAAAAAATAAGTTTAAATATTTCAGGTGAAAAAACGTCATATTAGTATTATAAGTTGTATGAAATGGCCACTTCTTGACCCGAGGGTCTTATTAGGGTTCAGGGTATATAATATTATAACCACTTTAAAAAATTAACAAAAGAATACCGACTCAAGAACAACAAGGCCAGCTGCGCCGTCTGTTGGAAAATTGGAGTGGATTCCCCTAATATTGCAAAAGTCCGGTTGCAGTGGTGTTGGACGTGCCCTCCTCAGAATACGACAGGCGGCCCTAGCCAGAATGCTCTGGAAGGGTTTCTCAACTCTCGCAGAGCCGGTACTTTCCTGGGGTAAAATCTTATGGAGGATTCTCCTGGAGGAACGGGGGTGGTGGGCTCTGGTCCTCGACACTAACCTAATTGACACATAGCGTTACTATGGTTACCGGCTGCAGTTTTCCTAAACCGATACGGCTCAGGGACCTTCATGCATACAACATACTCACACCTTACAGGGCGGTTGCCTCACCATTTCCCATCACCTGACTCTCTTGCCCGTTTGCCTATCTTTTATACAAAAACAGTGATGAGAGAAAACCTACTGCCCATGAAGATCTGCCACATAAGAGGTCAAGAGGTGCTTTACCAGTCTTTGAATAATAAACAATAGTAGGTCAAGAAACTTTCTTCACCATATCGTTGTATAATGTGGAACAGAATTTACGAATTCAATACAAAATAAGCAGTGATTCTAAATAAATTGGTTTCTTTGTAATTCTACTAACCCAGAGCGCTCCCCAGCCAGCATAGACCACTGTAGTGTTATCCGGTATAACGGCTCCTTGGCTCACAATAGTACCAGCTTGTACCACTGGGGAATAGACTACCGGAGTCCGGAGTCTTACTACGTTGATATCTGCGTCGAGGAATGTTGCAATGTTATATTCTGGATGGTTTATATAATAGTCCACGTAATGAACTGATCCTCCGCTTCCTCTGTACGTGCTTCCAGCGCGAATGCGACGGAACTCTGCTTGTGAATTTCTAGAAGATACATTGTTTTAATGAAGATTTTTACAAGAAGTGGCAGGCACATCAGTTGGAGCAGTAAAGTTCTCGAATGGCTTCTGCTACTGCTGGGCGATGTGTTGGTAGACCCCCACAAGATGGACCGATGATCTAGCCAAGATGGTTGAAATAGATTGGGGGCGGCGTTTCTCCAGCAGTGGATTACTGTTTGCTGAATGTGCATTGTTTTAATTTAAATATTCAAATTTAACATGACATTTATCCAATTATAAGGCGGTTTTCAAGAATTTTCTTTGCGTGCAAACAATACGTGGAACGAACTTTTTGCTTTTTACTGGTAACCTTTAAACTAAGCTTTTACACCAATCTAATGATACAAGATAGTATTACCAATCTAATATTTCAAGATACTGTTCACCATCTGATCCATTTGACCGCGAGCAACACAGAGCAGCTTGAATTGTCGGGGACCCAGTGCTATGTGAACGGCTGGATCACCTGGGGCTTAAAGGCCGTCAACGCTCTTGTGATTCCTCTGGTGTTACAAGAGAATGTGGGCGGCGATGATCACTTTACACCAGGTGATCCGTACGCTCGTTTGTCCTCCTATTCCATAAAAAAAAGGGTTTACCCGCTTGTTTGGCGTATTATGCCACAAATAATAAAATATAAATAAATAAATTATTTTTGCCATACATGAGATGAAGCAATAGGCAAAAGGAGAAGGCTCAGCTTCACCTAACGTGGGATCATGAATTCATGTTTCCATGCCACGCTGGATTTCAGCCGTCCCATCATCCCTTAGGTGTTGAAGGGGGAGTGGATTTTTTAAGATTGTCATCGACGTAAGAATATGTGATTCGCTGATTTCGTCATGACCCCGTCTATTACATCATCAATAAAGCTTTGCTGATCGATGTTTCATTTGTAACTTAATGTAAAGGGCATTCACAAACTAAGCGCAAGAAAACCGTAGTTATTTGTCCCATCGGAATATATCACATTCACATTTCGTTTGTGTTCTTTATATTTTTTTATTTTTTTAAGGTCATTTAGCTCATTGATTAAATGTAAATATTTTATAGAAGAAAAAAGGAGCTAAGGAATAGCGTTTTTTTCTAAATATATTTAACTTTTAACTTCCTAGATGGCCTTGCATTAAATTCCATGAAATATGTAAAGGTTCAAAACTCACGTTCCGTCAAAGCAGTGAGCAGCAGATAGAAGAAAGAATGTGGTGAGAATGGTGGCACCGCAGTTTGTGCTCCATACGCCTTGACTAGGAATCCAGAACTCCACTTGGACTAACGAAGGATACCTGTCGATGGTGGTATCCTGCCCCCCCACAATGCGACCGGCTTCCACAGGTATAGTAACTGTAATTATAACATCAAAACAGTGATATAATTTTGTCTTTTTCTTATCCGATGGCGAAGACCCACGACGCTTTAAAGATTCCTTTACGCTACTTTCCAAAAAGTAATATTTGAATCTCTGCATTAAAATCCATCACACATAATAGTTAAATAGGCACTTTTATAGACAATTTTTTATATTAAATTCTCTGACGTCATTAAACTTAAGTCAAAATATTGATATTTTTAAATTCATTTTTGAGACTAGATTTAATAACCAAATGAAATGATGTTGAAAAAATTCAGTCGATCAAATAACAAAAAAGTTATAGGGATTTCAATATTGCTGGGTAGACAGAGATAACCGTAATGAAATGTGAAGTCACATTTTAGTTTTGCCATAAAGACTCTAAACAAATTTCTGTTTTGCTATATAGGGATAGAAGACCCTTTCTTAAAAAGTATAAATGACTGTAACTACAGAGTTACAAAATACAGATTTGGTTAGTTGATTTAAATTTTATTTTCAATGTACATGTTTTATAAATTAAAAAATTATTTATTATCCAATTATGCTCTTCACTTTGAGATATAATAATATGCTATAAGTAGTTATATAATAAGTCTCATCAGTTTCAAACGCTGCGTTAGTTATATAATAACTCTCATTAGTTTCAAAAGCTACGTTAGTTATATAATATGTCTCATTAGTTTCAAAAGCTACGTTAGTTATATAATATGCCTCATTAGTTTTATAAGCTACGTTAGTTATATAATAAGTCTCATCAGTTTCAAACGCTACATTACTTATAGAATAAGCCTCATCAGTTTCAAACGCTACGTTAGTTATATAATAAGTCTCATTAGTTTCAAAATCTCCAGCAGAAAAAAGCGCCGCCTTAGTAACAATCTGGGCGGAATAAAGCGTCAAAAGACGTAATTTTTATTCGAGTATGTCTGTCACTGTCTTCCTAAATGTTTATAAAAGAGACAACAATTTGTTTGATCATGGATTTACGCCTGTCGGAATACGCACCCGATACACGCTCTGCAACACATTTAACCAAAACACTACACTCTTACGGAATGTTACTAAATTAGGAATACCTGCGATTGTCAGCAATCCAAAAATAAAAACCAGTGTCATTGTGCCTGATTGAACTTTGACTGAATTTTCAACTAACCTAATTTGTATAGTGCGTATAATTAATCATTTTAGGGATACGTAGTGAAATATTTACTTACTACTATATGTAAATATTTCATAAGTAGAATACAAGCAATGATTTTTAAAATCGATACATTAAATATAATTATTTTTTTTAGTTTGTTCTATAAAATACAGCATAAAGTCAATAATCATAAGAAAAAGTTATGCAAAACAATTGTACAATTTTTCTCATTATTGTGGACTTGTAAGTATTATAACAATTTACATTTTACATCCGCAAAACAAATTATGGATTTAGTTGGTTCGAATAATTGTAGCTTTGTAAGAATGAGTAAGCTATACTCTTGTTAAGTTATTGTATAAGTTTTGTAAGGTCTTTCAATAATAGGCCCGAAAACATAAATGTTTGAACTACCACAAATATACGATATTTGTCAAAGTTACCATTGGGAGGCTTCTTTGCACAGTATAGGATGCCGGCTAGATAATTGGTACCACCACGGCGCCTATTTCTGCCGTGAAACAGTAATGTGTAAACATTACTGTGTTTCGGTCTGAAGGGCGCCATAGCTAGTGAAATTACTGGGCAAATGAGACTTAACATCTTATGTCTCAAGGAGACGAGCGCTGCTCTGAATTTTTGGGATTTCAAGAATTCTGAGTGGCACTGCCAGGGCGTATAAATTACCATCAGCTAAACGTCCTGTTCCTCTCGTCCCTTATTGTCATAAAAAAAGTAAAGTTGATTAAATCAGGTAGTTAAAAAAGGAACCCAACCTCGATGCGACAGTACACGCTTGTAACATTGTAAAATGCCTATTTAGTCGACTTAATAATTATAAAGATTACTGTATCAGATATATTTACGTTGTTAATCTTTTAAGAAGGTAATTTATACCTGTATTATATAATATAATAAATAGACACCAATGTTATCATGATTATATTATGAGTAATATGACAATATATGACATTATAACTTTTTTTAAAATGATAATAAGGGACGAGACCAGTAGGACGTTCAGCTGATGGTGATTGATATGCCGTGCCCCTTACAATGCAGTGCCGCTCAGGATTATTGAAAAACTGAAAAGTTCTGAGCGGCACTACGACTGTGCTCGTCACCTTGAGACATAAGATGTTAAGTCTCATTTGCCCAGTAATTTGACTAGCAACGGCGCCCTTCAAACCGAAACACAGTAATGCTTACACACTACTGCTTCACGGGACAAATAGGCGCCGTTCTGATACCCATAATCGAACCGGCATCCTGTGCAAATGAGCCTCCCACTGGTATTGTATGTGTAATAACTATTTTAATATAAAATAATACCTCCGCGCTATTCGATTAATTTAATTTGATATTCTTAAGTTATTACAAAATAATAAATAGTAAAATAGTAGATTATATAGAGGATAATAATGTATGGTTCTTGTCTGGTGCCACCTAAAATTGTATAATATTAAATTAAGACGGCTTAGTTATTATATGATTTAAAATATGGGCTGAGAGTTTGTTATCAGTTCTTCTCCCCATGTCAAAGCCCCTTTACGAACTGATGTACGAGTTACTAAGTGTTGTTGCAATATGTGATGTTATGGTCGCTCGCTATGGTAAATATATATATTTATATTTCATTATAGCTTATTTGCTTAAGGTGAAATAGGCACAAGGGTAAGTAAAGAAAAACTTATATGCTATCCACTAAACTTATATGTATGTATCCTGTCACTAATCCAAAGAATTCATTCGTCATTTGTTCATTTGGGTTTTTCCAATCGCCAGATATTATTTATAATAAAGGATTAGCTGCCGTTGTCGTTTATCAGTTTAATCTATAATATAGCTGCTGTCTAGATTATCTGATACAGGTTATCTTCGAATTTATTATATTAAAACTCCTTTGATAACGAAGGCTTACTAGAGCTAGAATATCGTCCCCACCACCTGGATGTGTGGCGGTCCTCAACAGTGCGTTTTTCAAGGAGCTTTCTTCCACATACTACAAAGCTGAATGCTGGAATGAAGCTTATTCCACAGCTTAGGTAATCACTTAACGCCAGGTGACCCGTACACTTGTTTGTCCTCCTATTCCATAAAAAAAGTATAGTAGATTATATGAAATATTAATATTAATACATGGTTCTTGTCTGTTTCTGCTCAGGCCACCTACATTTGTACAATGTTATAAGGAGGCTAAGTTGTGATATTATTTAAAAGATGGTCTGGGAGTTTCTTGTCAGTTCTTCTCCCCGTGTCGAAGCCCCTTTATGAACTGATGTAGCTTCTTGATGTTTACTAAGTGTCGTTGGAATATGTTATGTCACTCCCTATGGTGAATAAAGATATTTCTATTCTAGTCTTGACTTATTCTTTACGTGTTAAAGGATGAATTGACTCGTAAAATATGTAAGTCCATGGTATAAGTACTTCCTCAATTGTATTTCCAACGAAATACATTAATTAGTTTTCAGAACAGTCAGTCTACTCTTATTCAAAGAAAAACTATGTTTCGATCGAAGTTTGGTGTGTTTCCTACTACAGTTCCATTCGTTCGAAGTTAAGTCCCAAAGGTCATTGTTTGACATTTCAAATTTCTAAACCTACATGCAGCTGTTTGTTCGGAATGTTAACCTTAAAATTTACGAAAAAATATATGTTTTTCACCTCTTGATATTCGTTAGTGTGGATTTTGTTGCAAATTTGCTTGAAATAATTTTAATGATGCTTTTAATAGATGTTGCTGTATGTGAAGAGGATTTAGAACGTAGAAGGAACCGGCGCCGCTTGTGCAATCAATTTAATATTAGTAATATTCCTGACTTACAATTTGTATGAAACTGAAATAAATTATAGCCTCCTGTGTTTTACGTAAGTTATGAATGTATCAGGGGTGGTATTAATATTCCTGAGTTGCCTCTGTCTGGACTCCAATGTGAAAGAAGCAGGCTGGTGCCTCGTCACCTCAAGCTCTACAGGCAGGTCGAAGGGCATGAGCTGCAATAGTACAACTGTTAGAAAGGATAAAGTTAGAACTTTATCTTACTTATTTCTTTCTAACAGTAGTGGTACTCTTATCTTTAGTGACATTTATAATAAGTTTAATTTTTATTATGAATAAAATAACAAAATTTATTTTTCATTTTATTATAACAGGAAAAATTACATACAAAGAGTACTGAGTCGTATAATTTCAAAGGTATAGCTTCATCATCGTATGTGAGACTTATGACAACTTACATCTTATAAAATGTGTGAATTAAGACGTTAACGTGTTGAATATTGACGAAAACTTGTATTTTTATAAAACTGTATCAATTATCTAGATAGAATCGAAACTAATACCAAATAATGTATATTATGATAGTCACACAAATTTTACTATAATTTAGTAATTATAATAAATAAATAATAAATCCTTATTTATACATTAAAAACCTATTCTAATGTACAAATACTGTATTACGAAAGGTGAAAATCTTAAAGAAAATTAAGCAAATTTTAATTTTATATTATTATACTTTATTTACTTTTTTTTTTCTTTTTTTACTTACTCGTGTAAGCCTTTCAGTTTTAGACATTTGAGTATTTTTGTTGCGTCACTTTGCATATTATATTGTAATTGAAATGATTTGTAAAACAATTAAAATGTAAATTTTGACTTAAAGGGGTGGCAATGACTTTCTTGCTACTTCTTCTCATTAGCTCAACCCTTTACAAAGTAGCGCTAAATTCAATAAGAAACAATATTTTTATTTAATTTTTTGACATTTATAAGTGTCATTTCCGTGACCTACATGAGTAAAGTGTTTTTGAATTTGAATAGTTGAAAATTTATAATTAGCACATTAAGGTTCATTAAATATTACGAATATAATTAGTGCTAACTTGTACTTTAGTGATGTCTAAACTAAGTAGGTTGACTTAATATTATATTTTATAACTAAACATTAAATTCTAACTTTACTAACTAATAACTAGTTACGATAAGGAATACCGAGGAAACCACGAAAACTTAAAGGTACTTACTTAGTCGTAAATACGTATGTAATTTCTAACAAGTTTCTAACAAAGGTCTAGATGTGGCCAGGTAGCAATCAATACTGAGAGACGGACCGCGCATGCGCGAGAAACATGTCCGCCAAACATAGCTTTGATCGAAATTGTGAAAACACAACATTGAAAAATAGAAATATTGAAAAAAACATGGCGTCAGAAAAGGAGAATCACGTTACTAAAGGTATGTTATGAATATTTATAATAATAATGTGGCTTCCTTGTTGGATTTGACGTGTAGATTGTTAAATAGTGTTAAATAGTGGTATCGGCATGTAGCTGTCAAATATGTTCTAAGCTGCATGTAACTGTACGTCACTAAAGATGTGCCGGACTCAGACAAGACAGACCAACATATAAATTATTTAATTTGTCTTATTTATATTAGAAAGACACGAACAGATATACATAATATATATTAATATTATTTAAAAAATAATAATAAATTGTCTCTCTGAAGGCATGATGTGGATAATCAGTAACTTAAACGTTTTACTATTAAATTTTACGCATAAATTAAGTATTATAAGTTAGTTATTTACGTATTTTGTGTCGGTATTTAATATTTTATATGCAAAAGACAATCTAATATCGATATTTTATCGATATTAGTTTGTCTTTTTTTATAGATGATAATAACTTGTGATCTTCATAAAATATCTGGGTATATATACCAAAATTATCTTCATATAGCTGACCCGGCAAACGTTGTTTTGCCATATAAAGTATAATTCACGCGATAGTTTTATAAGTAATGAAATATTGCCTATATTATAGCCTGTACATATTTTGTTCTATTGTCAATAGTTTTTGCAGCGCACGCAAAAATAGGTTTTCGATTTTACACCTTGTGTTACAAAATATAATATATATATAGCAATTTTATTACGGATCCCTAATTTTGAAAAAAAAACAAAACATAGCCTATAGCCTTCCTCGATAAATGGACTACGCAACACTGAAAGAATCATTCAAATCGGACCAGTAGTACCAGAGATTAGCGCGTTCAAACAAACAAACAAACAAACACTGCAGATTTATAATATTAGTATAGATTATTATTTGGAATTATGAGTATAATTAAGCTACTTTAATTTATTAATTACATAAACTAAACTAGGTTTCCGGGAAATACAAATATGGGGTATGTTGAATGAACATGATTGCACTGCCAGAACTCAAAAAATGCTTTACCAGCCTTAAAATTAAATAACTAACCAAATAAAATAATATTAATTATTACTTTTAAGAGTAAGAGTACCTATACTAAGTTTTCCAAATAGACCCTTATTAAATTAAAATACACAATACTCTGCAGCCTATTAAAATATAACCTATCAAAAAATTTTTATAAAATTTTTAAATTTTGATGAATTTCGTACATTACACTTATGTTTTTCTACAAAATCTTATGACTTTCTATATTTTTCTCGTTATCGTAATAAATTTTGCTAAAAGTTACTTATCTGACTTTAATTGATTTGATTTTGCAAGTGTTAGAAGTATTTACCATATTTAAAAATATATAATTTTGGTATATATTTAAAATCTAAAAAAAAAAAACTTTCACTCATTTTTGTTTCAACTTTTTTGACACGACACTTATTTTTAAAGATCATAATCTTTAAATACCCTTTATCACTTTTTATCTTTGCTAAAAGCTTTGATTTAATTTTTTATAAATTGAATTGAATTACTTGTTTATTACTATTATACCAATTATTATTATACCAAGGATAAATTTAAAATGTCTAAGCTGTTCAGCTAATGCAGTGTTCCTTCCTTAGCAGTTAATAATATTATCATGACAAATAGCACAGAGTTCCATAAGTAAATTTGATCAAAACATAGAAATACAGAAAAAAAAATTTTTTTCATCTGTTAATTTTAATTGTTATTGAATTGACATTTTAATGCAATAACAAACACTTTTTAAAGAATTAAAACGCGTGTTATTGTAACTGTGTTTTAACATTACATTTTGGTAAGAGTTTAATTTTTAGTTAACCCGACGTTTCGAGACCTTTCCAGAGCACGTTTTCAGCGAGACTGTTTTATTTAAATATGTAATATTAACGTTAATCAAAGAAAATACTAACAAACACTTGCACCGTATAAGATGCTTTGTAGGCTCCCAAACGACGTACACACTATGCTTTGGTAACAGTAACGATTATGGTTACGGGCAACGACGGTTACAAAATGAGTACCATGAAATCGTCGCGCGATAACAGTAAGAATTCCGCTACAGGAAGAGCGAAAAATCGGCATATTTTTCGATCTCAATTTTTGCCATCATGTAACATTTCAGGCCAATCGCTTGAGGAAAACAGATTCAAAATTCAACTGCAAGAGTTGACAGACAAAAGTTACAGATAAAAGTTTTTAATAAATAATATTTTTATCCTCCAGAAACTGAAGAGGTTCGAGGTTCGATCGACGAGCTCAAAGAGCGGTTATCATCAATGAAGCGGATCCTAGAAGATCGGAATTCGTCAGGGTCTGGCACTAAAGATCTATTCCAGGGTCACGCACCGAGCATGGAGGGCACCACCATGATTGATGGCAGCTTCCTGAGCTTCGTATTTGGTGGCTCCCTCGTCGTGATCATAAGCGTCTCATTTTACGCTTTCTACAATCTGTACCATGCAGTTTTGAAGAAATTCCCCTCGCCTCATACGGAATTGTAAATTCTCCCCATTTTTAGGGTATCGGAGAAACTTGTGGCCAAAGAAAGGCTTGAGACTGCGCATTCCTTTTAATTATAAGTATTTCCTATATTATAATAAGATGTATAATAAATGATTATACATTGCTATCGTTTTTTTTTTTCACTTGATCGTAACCGTTTTGTGAGAAAATTGTTGGGCTTCTCGACGATTTTCATGTTACATTGGAGACAGACTAAATAAGAAAGGAATACAAGTGATACAGCTGCATTAATCATGTCGCCTAACTAGTGACTTATATACCAACACTGCTTCACTAGTCCCTTAACATATGGATTCTTTCAATAAGTTTCTTATTGAAATAAATTCAATTAAATTCTATTTCTAAGTAAAACTACTAGGTACTACACCCGCGGATTACAACATAATTGTGTTGTTTGATGTCACATTTGTTTCATGTCATCAAATTCAATATAATATATTCAACTATTTTTATTCAAAATACGATAAATAATCACTTATTGAACGTCAAAACTTAGCACCCATTCGAAATAGTATGCCTTAAACCAAAACCAAAGAACGAGCGCAAGAAACAAAGTGGTTTTTTTTTTATTTCGTTACAATATACGCAATAAGTACAATAAAAGTTATAATTAAGTAGTCTGAGGGTATTCGTTCATATCCCAGTCTGTAGTATTATTAAGAAAATCATTTATGTTACCTTAACCACACAAACGTTTTTCAACAGTTCTTTTGAATTTAATAAAACGTTTGTTTTGTACATTTTCTGGGATCATGTTGTAAAAGAATATACATCACCCAATAAAAGACTTACTACTCGATTTAAACGAGTAGGAGGCACATCAAGTTTATGTTTGTTCTTCGTGTTAACATTATGATTGTCGTAGTTTTTAGTGAAACCGTTAATGCGTTTTTGAACATACAGAACATTATCAAGAATATATTGAGATGCAACAGTCAAAATGTTTACTTCTTTAAATGTTTCTCTTAATGATTCTATAGGACCTAGGTTATAAAAAGCGCAAATAACCCTATTCTGCAGCACAAATATGGTATTAATATTGCCCCATAACAATATATATAATAGGATATTATACTATGAAAATAACGAGCGTACGTCTGGTCATCTGGTTTTAAATGATCACCGCCGCCCACGTTCTCTTACAACACCAGAGGAATTACAGTAATCACATTCACATAACTGATGTTAACTACTTGCACCGTATCTATGTCAGTTAATAATTGTTTGATTTTTATGGGGCCACATATGCTGCAAAACTAAGTCTATTATCAAATACTTCAGTAAATATCAACGGATGATGCTGAATGCTGGGACATTTGCAACCTTCGTTTTAATTGGAGATTTTAAAAGATTCTGCCTGACGTTACTAAGATGTCGGTCATTATTCGTCTGATCTCGCGCGCTTAAACGTATACCTGAAATTTAAAGATTACTTCATGCAGTCTGTATCTGACAGTCGCGGCGGTTTCAATGCTGTGTACATTTTTAAAGTATTATGCTTTATGCGGTGTTTCTCTGACTACAATATGGGTACCCTTATAATAACCGTCTACACCAACGCAAAAGGCCGGCTGCGCTCGTTTTATAGGCTTTCGTAAGATAATGAAATGAAATGAAATTTCTTTAATCATGTACATGTAAAGCAAGAAACTCAGCAAGTTTTATCCTCCCTTGACAGTTTTCACAGTATCCATGTATTTTTATAGTTTATATGTTCCTGTAATTTATAATATTATATCTTCAATAAAATTTCCTTAATATGAAGCTTAAGTTTAAATAACGGAAGTGCAGTAAGATGATGTGGGAGTGTTTTATATATTTGTATATGTTTCCGCATGAATGAGTGACCAGTTTTTTGAATTATGAAAGTTGTAACAGCAAAAACATTTCTACTTTTACTGGTATTCTTATTATGTTTGTTTATTGTTATTAATTACGTCTGCCTCTATAACCACTCTGGGTTGCTGGCTGTGTAAGCTGAAGATCATTGATCTTGTTGAAATCTAACATCTTCAATATGTCCTTGGTGTCTGGGTCAACTTCCATTATATCATGTTCAAGGGCAGAAACTTCTGGGACATAGTTGTCACGACTTTCACGTTCCTTCTCTTGAAGCTTGATTGAAATACCTCTGACTTGGGAATGTGTAAGACGTCTCATCAATTGGGTGGCAAAGCTTGCAATTTTGTTGCACAGAGGTTTTGTCGGAATGATTATGTGTCATGGACCATCAGATGACGCATCTGATGATCGTCGTTTGTATGAGTATACACTATGACGTGAAGAACAATGAATCTATATAGGTATGTAGGGGGACAAGTAGGTTGCAAGACAGATTTTTTTATGTAAGAAGGGAGGAAACGAGCAGACAAACGGCTCACTTTGTGGTGTGTGGTCATCGCGGTCCATATTCTCTTTAACAACAGAGAAATCATAAGAGCGTTGGCAACTTTATGAAATGTCCTTCACAGTGAACGATGGACAACAAGATGAATCTTGCGATCCACCTTTTATAATGGCAGAACTCGACAGGACGCTACGATCGTTTAACCCCAAAAAGGCTCCGGGAAGAGATGGCTTCACTGCGGACATCTGCAGCCAAGCCATCCACAGCGACCCAGAGCTGTTCCTCCACCTACTGAATACTTGCCTTAAGTTCCATTTCTTCCCATGGGCTTGGAAACAGGCTACAGTAGTTATCCTCAGGAAGCCGGGCAAGGAGTCCTACACGACCCCCAAATCTTTTAGACCTATCGGCCTTTTGCCGATATTGGGGAAGATATATGAGAAGCTGCTAATGACCCACCTCAGATTCCATCGCAGAGGAGCACCGAGGACTCTCTTTATGCTCTGTAAAATCACATACGCGACAAAGAAAATCTCCTGCTCGACCCCTTGCTTCGAAAATAGAGGCGACTACATTCAAGCGTACGCCGATGATGTTGTGATTGTGTTTGATGGTGACACCGCGCTCGAAATTGAAATACGAGCAAATGGTGCACTTGAACGCGTTCGGACCTGGGGTGTCGAAAATAAGCTGAAATTTGCCCCGCACAAAACTTTCGGTATGGTCATAACAAAGAAGCTGAAATTCGACGCCCCACGCCTCAGCATGATAGGGGTAAGCATTTCGATGACACAAGACATCAAAATACTGGGCGTCACCATCGACATAAAGCTCACCTTTATTTACTCACGCCCTTTACGCCCACGTCATGAATGCGTGCAAAAAGGCCATTGCCGTAGACATACAACTGTCGAGAGCGGCAAAAGCGAGCTGGGGCCTCCAACCTGAAATTGTGAGAATTATCTACATCGCTGTTATAGAATCGATCGTGCGAACATCTGGGGTTCAGCTGCCAACAAACTTGGTATTATTAAACAACTAAACGCGGTCCAAAGGGGAATAGTTCAACGCATGTGTAAGGCGTACCGCACGGTCTCCCTGAACTCCGCTTTGGTGTTGGCCGGGGTGCGCGCACTTGACCTAAGGGCGCGAGAAGTAGCGTTACTTTACGAGGCTCGGAGGGGAGTGCCCCCACCGATACTGGGGGACAGGGATGTCGAGAGGATGGCCCGAGCTACAGAAGCCCCGCATCCAGCACATAACATCGTGCTGGAGATTAGGTCTCTGGTAGACTATATGGAACAGTAAGTAGAAACCGGAACCCTCAAACTTGCTCTCCCCGATTACTGCACAGTCTACCAGGCTGAACTCTTGGCGATCTGGAGAGCAAGACGAATGTTGCTGACGCTGGGCAACAACTCATTCGGCATCTACAGCGACTCAATGGTGGCTCTACAAACTGTTAGGAACGTCGGCTGTGTCCATACCCTAGCTGTAGAAACCAGGGAGAACATCTCAACATTACTCCAACAGAACAATGTATTACAACTGTTCTGGATCAAAGCCCACGCAGGTCTAGAGGGAAACCAGAGAGCCGACTTTCTTGCCAGTGGCACCGCGTGCCTCCTTCTCCCGTAGAAAGCTGATGAGGTTATTGAAGGCACCTTTATCTTTCTATATCTCAGTAATCCAGCGTCTGATTTTCACCAAACTTGACTCTCTGGTTAGGTCTCAATCAGCGCTACAGGAATAAGTTTACCCGTTTACCCGTTGCTGCAGCGATGACTCGAGGCAGTCGACACAAGGTCCAGGGCCGTATCTTCGGAGCGCGCTGCACAAAACTTTCACCAACACTAATCCTGGTGTATTGAACACTATACCAATTTTCAAAATGATAGGAGCACTTTTTCCCCTTTTTAGAATTTTTTTCCGGAGCTGTATGTTTACGACACTGTCGCGTAGCAACGCTTCTGAGAACCCAATAAGCTGAGAAATAAACTAGCGTCACCACCGAAAACGAAGCCGTTCCAGGAAAGACGAAGCATTGACGAATGGGAGTCTGCTTGCACCGACTCAAATCCCGTAGTCACGCAGTTAACGACGCAGGCAGGACCTGTGAATAAAATTAGAGCATCACCACCGAGATTGACTGGGAACGTAACGCCCGAAAACATTTCTGCATCGATTACTCCACCTAAAACATCGATTGTAGATAGAGTTGCGGAGGCTCGAGCATGCCTGAAAAAAGGTAAACTTAACTTAAGTAGCTCCCGTAACATTAAAACAGAAATCTAAAGTGGACTTACTGAGGTTCTGGACAGACTCTTCCAGCTTGTTAAAGAGTTGGAGGTGGAGCTAAAGAAAAACAAAGGAAAGGACGAGACAGCGACGGAACTACCAGAAAGAAAAGAGATGAACACCACATTCTCGGTAGGAGACGAGGTCTCCCAACTGACTAAGCAGTTGGTGGAGCACTGCCTTTTACTCACGGAGAACACGAAAAAGATGATAGAACTACAAGAGAAGATGGATAAAATGAAAGGGAGGGAAAATGCAGTAGCCAAACCAGCGGTCCAGCGAGCAACACTGCACTCTGTTGTAGTCGTTTCCATGGACGAAACTGATACGGGAGAGAAGGTGCTAAGTAAAATAAGAGAGGAGAGAGAAAAGTGATTATGTGCATGCGGAACAAAGAAAACAGAATTAGAGTCAAAGAAAGAATAGAAAAATCGGGTTTAAGGTGTTAAATGAAAAATGTCTTAGCGGTTAACACAGACTCGGAACAGGCCCTACAAAATCAAAATAAACAGATTTTTGAGGGGCTGCACTCACAGGCGATTCGAATGGAAGTCAAATACAGGAGAAAGACCCGAAACCCTCATATGTGTCATCTTGTCATGAGTGTCTCTTCACAGATATGGAAGCGGGTTACGGAGAAAGGTCAGCTCCACATCGACATTCAAAGAATCCAAGTCGAGGACCAGTCTCCTTTACTACAATGCACGAGATGCCTTGGCTATGGCCATGGAAACCGTTTTTCAAGGAGGAGGTGGACTCTTGTAGCCACTGTGGCGGCCCACACTTAAGGGCGGATTGCCCCGAGCGGACGTCGAGCGCGCCCCCTTCATGCAAAAACTGCATAAAAGCTAAAGTAGATATACATGATCACAATGCATTTAGCCAAACATGCCCAGTGCGAAAGCGGTGGGATGACCTAGCGAGATCATTCGTGGCATATTGCTAACGGCAATTCGACGGAAAACCATACATACGCTCTCTTCCAAGCCAATCTCCAACAAAAGCGCCTCTCCACAGATGAACTTATCATCGAGGCGGGGATGAGGAAAACTGGTTTTGTTCTCATACAAGAACCATATATTGGATCGACTGGCTATATGAAAAATTACCGAGGCACAAGGCTATTCCATGTCAAGGGAGTTGACCCTGTTAAAGCAGCAATAGCTGTATTTGATCCAAATATAGATATTATTCAATACCCACAGCTATCTACACCTAACATCATAGTGGTGGGGGCAAAGACCGGAGCCTGAAATGTCACGATAGTATCCTTCTACTTTGAGCCCGATCAGCCAATCGATCTATACCTCTCACAACTTCAAAAAATAAGGAACAAAGTAAGGCCGGGTAAGTTTCTGATAGGTGGCGATGGCAACGCAAAAAACCTATGGTGGGGTAGTAAAGTTGACGATGCAAGGGGTGAAAAGTTGATGGACACGATTGACAATATGGGGCTACACATCTTAAACATAGGAGACACGCCAACGTTTGACACTACACGAGGTGGTAAAAGTTATAAGTTTTGACTTATAGCATTTACCACGACGTTTGCGTCGACCTCACGGCTTGTTCGACGAAGTTGTTGGATAGAATTCTAAACTGGAGGGTAGATGAAGCTTTGACGAGTTCGGACCATACCGGAATACTGTTTGACATTTCTCTTCGAAGATCCGCTTGGTGTAAGTATCGCTAGGACAACAAGAGTGTTCAACACTAAAAATGTTAACTGGTCTCGGTTTCGTGAGAAACTGGATCAGCTGAACCAAGATAACAGCTTAACATCAGTAGACATAGACACAATTAACACCATAGAACGCCTGGAGCAAGTGGCGACGCTCTACACATCTAATATCACAAAAATCTGCGAAGAATTATTATCAAAAAAGAAGAAGTGCCAGCAGTTAGGGATGCCGTGGTGGTCTGACGAACTCGAAAAGCTGAAAAGAGAAGTGGGTAACTTCAAAAATAGGATTAAACGAGCTGCTGAGTGTCGGCGTAATTCAGTGGTAGCAGAATACCTAGCTAAGAAGGACGAGTACGAAGCAAAAGGAAGGAAGCCCAAATCATCAGCTGGAAGTCCTTTTGTGAAAAGCAGGATGGGGAGAGCGTATGGGATGGCATTTATAGGGTTATTGGTAAGACAAAAAGAAGGGAGGAAGATCTTCTGTTAATAAAAGATGGAAAAACGCTCGAGGACAATGAATCTGCGGAACTACTGGCGGAGAGTTTCTACCCAGATGATACCACAAACGGAGATAGTAAGTGGCACTCTCACATCAGAAACAAGGCCGATAGTATAAATATAAATAGAAAGGAAAATGAAAGTACTGACCCACCCTTTAAAATGCAAGAATTAAACTGGGTCTTAAGGACTTTTTGCCCAAAGAAAGCGCCAGGTTCAGACGGCCTCACGTCGGACATTTGCTCCAATGCCATCAGTGTTAATCCTGCGCTGTACCTATCAATCGTAAATAAGTGTCTCGAGCTGTTCCATTTTCCAGTAATATGGAAGGAAGCAACCGTGGTAGTACTTCGGAAACCTGGAAAAGGGAACTACCAAGACGTCAAGTCTTACCGCCCCATTGGCCTCCTACTAATACTAGGAAAAATCTTTGAGAAGCTGTTGATGAACAGAATCAAGTACCACGTAATTCCGAGGATAAGTACTCGCCAGTTTGGATTTATGCCCCAGAATGGTACCGAGGACGCCCTCTATGAACTAATAAAACACATAAGAACTAAACTTGACCAGAAAAAATTAACTACATTGGTGTTATTGGACATAGAGGGCGCCTTTGATAGCGCCTGGTGGCCCATGATTCGAGTTGGATTGGCAGAGGAAAAGTGTCCATGGAACTTGAGGAAGGTAGTTGACAGCTACCTCAATAACAGGACGGTTAAGGTGAGATATGCTGGTGCAGAGTACCGCAAAAACACAAGTAAAGGGTGCGTGCAGGGGTCAATTGGGGGTACAATTTTGTGGAATTTGTTGCTGGGTCCTCTGCTGAAACAACTAATTGAAATTGGAGTATACGCGCAGGCCTATGCTGATGATGTTGTACTGATTTTTGACGGAGATACCGCTCTGGAAATAGAGACAAAGGCCTACGCCACTCTCGAGTGTGTTGGGGCGTGGGGTGGTGACAACAAGCTTAAATTTGCTCCGCATCAAACCAGCGCTATGCTTATGACCAGACGCATAAAATACGACACCCCTCGTCTGATCGAAAAATATTTACTTTTAAACTCTCACGTCAAAAAGCAGTGCAAAAAAGCTATAACAGCTATGCATCTTTATTATTGTTTTAATTAGCCCGACGTTTCGAGACCTTTACAGATCACGTTTTCAGGGTGACTGCAGATGAAATGAGTCAAGATAGTATTTTTTATTGTTGTCATGAAGTTTAACGCCATTTGTTGCTTCGGTGGTTGTATCTCCTGTAGACAGATGGTTTTTGGCAAAATTTACTGACAGTGTCCTCTTCTGGTTTGATATGTGTAGTTTTGTATATTAATTAAAAGATTATTGGATTCCAGGGAAGATCATTTTAGACCGCCTTAATCTTATATTAAACAAAGGTACAATTATACGCATTTTAATCCTTGAAAAAGAAGTTTGTAGTCTATAAGACGCAGATAGACCCCACATCTGTTTAAGTAAGTATAATGTATTAAATATATCTTTGACTTGGAACCTTGATCATCGATAACCTCCCTTAAAAACGGATGGATACGACATCCATACGTTTTTAACAGTGAATATACAAACCTGTGTCCGCAATGGGTTGGGTTGAAATGGACAATATTAAGTGAGCGATCAATAGAAGATTGAGACCTGCTATTGATAGGCACTGAATAGAATGAAAAGTCTATACTGGCAATACCAAATCATCAATAGATTTAGGAGCAGGATCTTAATCATTCATTGATAGTCAAATTTTATAAGTAGGATGCACCGAAAGGACCACATCATATTATAATTTGCTGACCAACAGTGTAATATACTACAGTGCTGTACGCTGTGTCAAAATAAAAAGCAGAGACATGTTACGCACGTCATTGGTACAATGCTAGAAGTGTCTACGAAAATCAGGGAGCTGTTTGGATAACAGGTAAATAGAAAGTTTAACAGTGAAGTTGTATGATCTTCTACTCTTGATATTTACGGTGTCGCAGTAACCAGTTCTTTTAGACTATATGTTATACTGAAGTTGTGAACAAAATCTACCTGCATGATCGGTGTTACGTGATCCAAGCCATTCAGCGTGGTGGTAATTGTAATCCCAAAGAAATAAGAATCACGATCTCTGCGCTAGGGATCTGCTCCAACACACATATGCTGAAAGAGCCGGTCACTCTGTGCGTTACCGCTTTTTGCCATTTGTTTTACGATTTGCCGCCAAATTGAAAATAGTCTGTGTCAGGTCGGCATGAATTAAACGCGAGAAAATTTTCGTGCAATAGTTAATAATAGATAATTTCGTCCACCCATAATACATAATCGAAAGACATATTTATTTAAAGCCAGCATATGTAGTAATGTCATTTAAGATTTCTCACACTTTTAAATCCATTTAAAAACTTCAAGAACAAGCAAGTGTTTCCATACTTGGAAGGAAATTTCACACTGCAACTTATGTAATAAAATGAAGTAGTATAACAAGTGTTTTCAACTTTAAAGTGCTGGTTTTTATCGATTTGTGTTGTGAGAGTGCCATTAAAAGTTGTCAGTGGCTCTCGGGGTTGTAATTTGCCTGCCTTTGCGGAAAAATTGAAGACAAACTTTTATTAAAGGAAAAGACATTTCTGCCTGCGTGTTTTCTAAGCACTTTTTACCAGAAAATAAACTCTAATTAAATTAATGAAAGATCATTATCGTTACAATTTCTTATTGTTTCAAGTTATATTTCTTACGGAATCAACATTGTATAACCCTTTCTTTATTCTTAATCTTTATCCAACTTTGGTATGCAATTGTTTTGAGAGATACAAATACTTTATTTCATTTGCTCAGATATATAACTTAGTAACTAATTAAATTTATTATCTGCAATTATTTACTATATTATTTACATAGTTTTGCAGTGTGATAAAAAGGGCGGAGCCCTGACCCGAAACGAATTAAAACTGTATCTTTGGGGTCAGTGAATCCTTGAGAAATTAAGATCTCAATAATAATTAAACATTATAAGAAATCAAAACTGTGGACGTGTTTGTTTAATTCTTGGTAAATAAATTACAATAAACTTTCCGTTTCTGAATATAATAAATGCTTGAGTTATGCGTTGGTTTCTTCTTTAGCTCTAAATTACTTTGGGTATAGATAAAAGTCCTCACAAAATGCCTTATAAACGATTTAAGTAAACATGGGAAGTCAAAATTAATATAAGTTAAACAGTTTTATGAAAGAGTAGGATGGGAGTCAAAGTACCACCGCCTGAAATTCTGGCGTTCCTTCACAGTGCTGTTTGCAAGGTACCGGTGCGGTTTTTAAGTGTTCTTCATTGGAAATAGGTTTCGAGCGGTACGGAAGATGACGGGGGGAACAATAAGAGGCCGTGGGGTCGGCCCCTCGGCGCTCTTCGGAGGGGACAAGGCATTCTGACTGATGACTCCTCCGTTTCCAACTCCGATACGGGTTTGTGCCCAAGCTCAGCCACACTGGGCCGTTCGTAAGTGCGCCAGTTAACAACTCGTGAATCCGGAGCGGGAAATGTCTAATTCCGGATAGACAGTGGGGCTCTAGTTGCAATTGGGCTCCAGAATTTAAAGTAAATCTTTTTAGTAGGTTTTGCTCTTCACCCGAACATATATATAGTCTATAGAACTGTTTGCCCTAATTCATGCCGCCAAATTCCACCTACGCTCGATACGCCACAAAATTGGATGTCATCCCCACCATCTGGACGTAAGGTGTTACGCTTCGGCGGAAGAGCGATTAAACTTGTTCGCAATCGGCGCGAACATTTATATTATCTCCATATAATGACAATTAAGTGTGTGACAGCTCTACAATACTATATTTCCTCTTTAGGCATATTGTTAAAAAAATGAGTAAAATTGCGGGAAATGTATTGCGTGTCGTCCCGGGCATGTCACTCGTAAAAGCTTTTAAGTATATTAAATAAAATACGATCTCGCTGTCGGCTATATTTCATACAAAACTCACTTACTAAAATAAGGTTCTATGAACTTTACGGTTTGCTTACAACATATTTTATACTAGCAATTGCATGAGTTGATATCCTTAAATAAGTGTCAAATATATGAATATTCTGTAGCACTGAGAATCGGTAGTAACGTTTTTTTTTTTAATTCTATATAATACATATTTCATGATTATATTTTATTAATTTATATGGCAAAGCAACGTTTGTCGTGTCAGATATTTATATGCATAAAAATCTACAGCAGGTCAAGGAAATTACACTTATGAATCTCAAAAGTATTTTCTTTTTACCATTTAACATGGCCTCGGAAAAAGTTGACCTTTAATCAGAAGAAAGTGCAAGAAGCCCATTGCCACTCTTTAAAATCAACATTTACAGCTTCAAAAAATTATTTTAATTACAATATATGTAATGATATGCAAAAAATACTGAGATATCAAATAAAAGGCATAAAAGGCATTTATTTTCTCAAAATAGATTCTTTAAGAATTCTTTTTGATGTCATTTCAATATTCAATGCCTTACATGAGGAAGTAGTTCTTGTGGTTCCTCTGGTGTTGCAAGAGAATGTGGGCGGCGGTGATCTCTTAACACCAGATGACCCGTACGCTCGTTTGTCCTCCTATTCCATAAAAAAAAAATCTGTTCTCTAAACCAAATGTTTTTTGTCAATATAAAAAATTATTATTCTACTTACTCGAGGCCGCGCGCTAAACCTTCACGATGTAACGCTAGTAGGGAAGATGTTAACCTTACTCGCGGCCGTGCGCTAAACCTGCACGATACGACGCTAGTTGAGAAGATGTTCTACGTTTTTGCAGCCGCGGGTTGAACCTGTACGATATAACTCTAGTAGGGAAGTAGTTATACTTACTAGCAGTGCCATGTGCTTCATGCTACGTTCGCCCTTTCTCACTCTATCTCAATCGGTCTCAATCTCCCTCTCCCTCTTCTTGGTTAAAAACATCCCACATTTTCGTGACTTTATTGGCACATATAGACACTGGATTTAATAAATGATCCCAAATTCGTTCTCTGCACCCTCTAGAACCTCGGATTCGATATCTATATTGTTGAAATCATAAATTTGCGCGGCGGCCATCTTGGATATAAAAAATGTTCCCAAATTCGTTCTCTGCACCCTCGAGAACCTCGGATACGATATCCATATTGTTGAAATCATAATTTTGCGCGGCGGCCATCTTGGATTTCAAAACTGATCCCAAATTCGTTCTATGCCCCTCGAGAACCACTGATACGATATCCATAATGTTGAAATAATAAGTTTGCGCAGTGGCCATCTTGTATTTCAAAAATGATCCCAAATTCGTTCTCTGCACCCTCAAGAACCTCGGATTCGATATCCATATTATTGAAATCATTAATTTTCGCGGCGTCCATCTTGGATATAAAAAATGTTCCCAAATTCGTTCTCTGCACTCTCGAGAACCTCTGATTCGATATCAATATTGTTGAAATCAAAACTTTGCGCGGCGGCCATCTTGGATTTCAAAAATGATCTCAAATTCGTTCTCTGCACCCTCGACAACCTCGGATTCGATATCCTGTTGAAATCATAAATTTTCGCGGCATCCATCTTGGATATAAAAAATGTTCCCAAATTCGTTCTCTGCACCCTTGAGAAACTCGGATACGATATCCATATTGTTGAAATCATATAAAAATTTACCCTCATGCGCCTAAAGAAGTTTCACTATAAAATGTAAATTAATAATTATAAATATAGGAGTTGAGCAATTGACGAATGCTGTCACGAGAACTTAACCAAATAACAAAAAAGAATGTTTATCTACATATAATGCAATACTCACGAAATACTTCTAGTTGTGATTCTTCTTGACGATTTTGTTTACAAACTTCACTTTTCATAAGAAAAATTGCGTCAAGTAAATAATAATGCGAGGCACATTCAAATATTTTCAGATAATATTACGTTGACGCAATATGGCTATTTCTATAACGGTAATTTTTACATTGTGTAAATCTTTATTTCAATAATAAAATTTATTCAACTCTAATTATTCTTTAATAAACTGCTTGGAGGTATTTGATTTTAATAATAACTAATAATTAACCATTGATTCATATAATAAATGATTACAATCACGCACTTATAACATTAATTATGTTTATAACTCGTCGTTATAACACATAGTTCATAATTTTTTTTTTTTCAAATTTGATATGTTTATAACTATTGTTGTTTCAAATAACGATAGTTATCTTCGCTTCAAACATCTTCGCTAGCAAACTTTATTTTTCATATTTTATTTAAATTAAATTAAATATTGCTTTAAGAAGAAGATGAAATAAAACAGCACATTTTATTAGGAAATCCATTTGAATTAAATTCACGCCTAACTTGATCTACATATGAAGTCTTTCAGCTAATATGCCGGCAAATATATTATATAATAGATATGTGTAATGTGTGTGTGTGTAATATTATTTGTATTATATTTTATATAATACAAGTACAAAAACCGTTCCTGTAAAGTTAAAACTTAAAAACTTAGTAATACTGGGAAAATCAATACAGTAATAATTATTGTTCTATTTTAAATACACGAAGCATACCGCCCAGTTACTATGACGTCGTTACGTGACATTTAGAGCTGGCAACCCTTACAAATTACTAGTGTAACAGGTCCATAAAGGTGATACGAGCTTATTCAGTATTTCAGTAAGGCTCTGGTAGCCGCGAAGTACGGCCGCAGGCATCCGAACTTTGCCTCCCAATTGATAAAAAAAAATTGTACAACGCAGCTGCTGAGATAAGCGGTAAGTGGCTTAATTTTAATTTTGCTAGGCCAAGACAATTATAATATAAGTATTGGACTTTTGGCAAAGTAAACTGTTGCGTTTTAATCAACAAGTACCTATATCGCTGGTTCAAAGCTTTCCATTTTCATTTAGCGCGCCCGAAGCCTGCGAAACAAAGGAATCTGGTTTCGGCGAATATATATTTAAGGCATTTCTTTTTGTTTTATGTTTGTTTTATCAAACAATTAACTTAATCAGGAATACATTTTATGAAAACTATGTGTTATATTTAGGCCATTGTTGTATATTATAATAGTTAAGAACGTATGTATTTCATTGATATTATTATAAAGTGATAGTTGATCTAGTAGACATAATATATAATATTTATTTATACATTTAAATGCAATTTTTTGAATCAATTGAATGAAAATTTTTCAATACATTTTTAGAAAGACCGACACTGCGCTTGTTAGTCTCTCTGGCGTTATAGGGGATCGTTGGCGGCGGTGATTACGTATTGTCAATTGAACCGCATTCTCGTCTGGTTCCCTTTCCCTACCATAATATTAATTAGTATTTATTTATTCAGTATGTCGCGTAATTTTTGCAAGCCGTACTTGCTGGGTATATAATAAAATAGAAACAAGAGTTGCTGATGGAATAGCTGTGTTTCTTGCGCCCGTTCTTCTCAGGCCTGAGACATACCCAGGTGGGGTACTTACTTACTTACCCCGACTTCTTCGCTGTAAAAAGAAAAATAATCGCGCCATTCTGGTGTCGATTGCGCAGCTCAAATAATAAAATCCTCATTACTAAATCTGCCGATATGCGGACCCCTATGTATAAACGATGGATATCTGTTCACATGGAGTACAACAAAAAATAAATTCGACTTGTAATAAATATTAGTTTACATTAATAGCTTTCTAGTTTTAAAGTTTACTTTTATTAAAAATAAGCAAACTATGTGACTTAATGGCCTGAAATAAAAGAATATTATAATACCTTATCAAATGGATGATAGTTTTTGACTTAATATTTTAGTCAAAATATTTGATTTAATATCTTATAGCTCAAGGTAACGGGTGCCACCAGCCAGCAGATAAATTATTTTATTTTAATTATAAAATGGGACTCTAAGAAAAAAAAATGTTGTCTTTTGTCTATATAACAATCTATTCATATTGAGGCATTTTTTGAAGTGAAAACTTCTTTAGCGGTGTTGAGCACTTTTCTTGGGATGGGTATAAAATGTTAACCGCGCGTCAGGGCACTTTTCCTGATCGGAAATTCATAAGATAGTCGTTGATGGATGAAACAATTATAAGTTCAGCTGTTTCTGACTGAACTCCCCAATTATCAGAGCTGGAGAACAACAGCTTGTTAGAAAACACTCAAAATTCAAAGACTCTCTTGGCAAACTTAAAAATAGAATACTAACATACTTTCAAGTCATACTATAAACGTAGTAACTTAAATTAATTTTCTTATTTACTTTCATTTGTACTTAGTTATAAGAAACTTAATTTAAATTATTATTAGTCAATGCTTTTATGTGTGCATATTAGAATTGTAAATAATCTTTAGTTAATATTTGGAATGTATTAATATGTATTCTGTTGAAGTGCCTATTAATAAAAAAATATTTCAATTTCATGATCATATGGTCATTGGATTGTAAGTGGTTGAATCATTGTGATTGTGAAGCCGAAACACCGCGAGGTCGAGGGATCGAATCTTAGCCGTGAAATATTTTTACAGTTTAAATATTTGGTTTTTAAGCTTTGTCATTAGCGAAGACTCTATCTAAGGCGATAGTTATACTTGTAATTCTATGGTTCTATTTTTATTACTTATCGGCTTTAGAGATTAGTGATGATGATGCTGGTAATGGTAAGGTGGTTAAAGAGTCGTTGAAATTATGGATGATAGTTGATTTTTCTGAAAGATAAACTTTTTAACGCATAATCATTGTAATAGTTCTGTAGTGTTACATTTTTTATCTTATATAAATTGACATTTTTGTGTATGAAAGCGAAATAAATGAATATTGCATTTAACCACATAAATGCTAGTACTCTGATACTATATATATACTGATAAATAAAGCAATTCGTGCGAAATTATTCCCTTACCATTCCAAAATATTCAAAAATGCTCAACGTTAATGTTTAAGTTTTCACTTCTCCCGCACTCCCAGAGTGCAATCCGTATTTTTTTAAATATCCGAGGCGGCAAACGGGCAAGAAGATCACGGTATGGGGAGTGGTGAGGCAACCGCCCATGGACATCCGGAACAACAGGTGTCAGGAGATGATGTTGCCGGTATTTAAGGAGTATGCCCTTTTCTTGAAAGTCCCTAAGTCGTATCGGTTCGGTAAAATAGAAACGGGTAAATGATACCACAAAGTGGCTGTGCAAGGCAAAAAAAAACTTGCATAACGCGTGGTTGTAGAATACCAGACGTCAACGTAATGCGGGTGATATTTTACATTTTGACGTAATGTCCGGTGCTGGAATTCGGCCGCTGGA
Source organism: Leptidea sinapis (assembly GCF_905404315.1). Lineage (NCBI taxonomy): Eukaryota > Metazoa > Arthropoda > Insecta > Lepidoptera > Pieridae > Leptidea > Leptidea sinapis. The sequence continues at coordinate 15,182,080 of NC_066266.1, forward strand.
TATACACTTTCAGTGATAACAGCCATTAGCCTGGCATGTTCTTATATCTTTGCTATCAACCTATTGTTGGAAAAGAGACTGTTTCATTAAAGGAGTTGTTCCAGACATAATACATAGTCCACATATTACCCAACTAGTAGATAGACTCAGTTCTGCGGCATATGCTGTTAGAAAGATTAGAGAGTACCTACACTTGCGACCGCTAGATTGGTGTACCTCAGTTATTTTCACAGCATCATGGCGTACGGTATTTTAGAAATAAATATTATGACTGTTCATTGTCAGTATATTTATGAAAACTTAATATACGTTCACAAAAATTGTCACCTTTTTGCTCTTAATGGTGATTTTCATTATTATAACACTAGAAATGAGGGATTGCTTGTAACTAATTCTAGTAGGCTTCATAAGATTCATAATAGCTTTAAGGGTTAATGTATACACTTTTATAATAAAGTGTATACATTAACCCTTATCAATAAATATCAATAAATAAATTTAAATGTTTTATAAAAAAAATGCCTCTGTCGTAAATCCTATTACTCCACAGCTGAATATCTAAGTGATCGGACAACCTGGGACTAGATTATGATTATTTTGTAGCAATAGCAATGAAAGTACAATATTGTATATTTTTATTAAAAAGAGCGCAAAAAAAGAATGCTGGGAGAGTTTCTTGCGCCCCTTCTTCTCTTTCAGAGCGCCATTTGTTTCCGAAGCGGTAGTAGTATCTAGTATATTAGAAATGATATCAAAAAGAATTCTAAATGAATCAATTTTTTTAAAATAAATGCCTTTTATGCCATTAATATACCTTGTACGTCGAGCACTAGAAACTACATTTGGAATCGAATATTTATGACCCAAAATTCTTGAAGTAGGCGTTACTTTGCGGAAATCCCAATTCAACACGTGTTTCGCCTCTACGCGAGGCATCCTCAGGACATGTTTGAGAGACATTTGGATATTAGGAAATTGACATGAGATGTCGCTCTTTCAAAATTATTAAATTGTACAATTAGTCCCAGAAGTGGGAGGTATCACTTTAAAATAACAAATTGTTTAATTGATAATTATATATATAACTCATTGATATACTAGCTGGAGCCGCTATTTAGAGACATGGAGTTACTTAAATCTTTCTCAGCAGTGTAAGGTAAAAATGAAACATGTCTTAGTTTGTCCTCTTTTAAGACAGTTAACTCCACTACTTAGTCCAGAGTCGATAATAAAGAATAATAGTAGAATAAAACATTGGAATTGGAAGAGAATATAACAAAAATGAAAGGAAAGGGCGATCTGAGGTCGAGAAGTGGAAAGGGGGGGGGCGGTGTTTATGGGTAAAAAAACGGTTTATCTCTATTTGCGGCAAAAGTGCAAGGCCTATGGAAAAAGTCAAATGGCAAAGTTGTAGGTAGTAAAAAGATAATACAACTAGACTAAACTAGTAGGTAATACAAATTTTGTTTGTACACTTTTTTCACATAAACTCAAAATTTATGTGAGAAATTAAATTTTTATTTTTATCTTTTAAATAAAACACTACTAAAGGATAACAACGTTTCAAGACCTTTACAGATCTCGTTTTCAGGGGGACTGTAGAAACGTCGGATTAACTAAAACAAAAATTTAACTTTTACACAAAAATCTAATGTAAAAACAGTTACAATTACACGCGTCTTAATCCTTTAAAAGTGTTTTATTTAAATGTGTAACACTCGCTTAATCAAAGAAATTACTATTTTTATCTTTTACGAAAATTTTACGTTTCTATGTCCCAAATAAACTGGAATTTATTTGAATTGAAATATTTATTTTTTCACCTTATTTTGACTCAAATATCGAAAAAGAAGCTTTAAAAAAATATCAGTTTCTTTCATAAGGTTGGTGTGCTTTCTGTTTGTTGAAATCTCAAATGTCCGATGGTGTAAAAAAATAAACATTACAGGAACGGACATAAACTGATGATGCCTACTACTCGGCTAAGTCGAGTTAGTAAGTCTTTTGTGGAGCGATGTATATGCTTTTACAACAAGATCCCAGAAAATGTTCAAACCAAAAGTATTACGTTATTCAAAAGAATTGTTAAAAAACGTTTGTGTGGTAAAGTTTACTATAACATAAATGACTTTCTTAATGATACCACAGATTGGAATGGAGCGACCGCCCTCAGGCTATTAAATAATAAGTTTAATTGTACAATATTACTTTGTAAAATATATTTTTTGATGAAATAAAGAGCCCACTGAGTTTGTTGCGCCCATTCTTCTCAAGCCTGAGACATTCATTTTGGAATGGGTGGTAGATTTTTTGACTTTCAATAAGTGATTTCACATCCTACTTTGAATAAAACTATTTGAAATTGAATTTGAATGGTAAATTTTCGGAATAATAAAATACATTTTATAGAGAATTTATACCTGTTATTTCGTAGCAGCACAAATAGGGATTACAATTATAAATCAATAATAATGAAAAAAAAGTATAAGTTGTAACACTGAATCATTTTCCTTTTTACATTCATAATTAGATTTCAAATAGACTTCATCTATTTTTTTTTTCACTTTTTATCAACTTCAAAGGATTCAGCACTGGTCTACTTAGCTGCCAACCCACTTGTTTTGGTGTTTATTAATTGGCCATGTTTTGAGGATGGATTCAAAACCTACAATGTAAAACTGCAGCCGCAATTATTATTATATAAACATCATTATTGTGAAAACGTACACTTATTTCTCAGTAAATCAACAATTTCCATTCCAAGGTACATCGTGAAAGCTTCACTCCCGTTCTTAGAATTCTCTTCAAGGCTGTAGACTAAATTAAGGCTTTTAGTGGCCTTAAGGGATCTCGGAGAGGTTTTTGTTTTTCGTAAAGCCTCCGGAGAGACGAGAGTTCTTGTTTTGTTACACTTTTACCTGTTTTATTTGAATTATAACGTTGAATTTATTTATAAATTGTCTGTTCAACTATATTACTACATTTTGCTTGTGTCTCGTTTGTTCATCAGTGATTGACTCCAGATATTTGAAAGTAAGTAAGGTTTAATCAAAAATTCCATGACTACTTGTCTGATATTCCGTTGGAATTCGATTGCTTTAACGATTCGACGCAATTTGTGTACAAAAGTAATTGTATTACAAATAACAATAAATAAAAAATAACAAGTTTCGAAATTTATGAATTTAGTACAGCAGATTTTGAAAAAAATCTCTTAATAAAGAGGTTTTGTTTGATTTAAATAAGTACCTAGTAAGCTGTACGTTGCCATATATTAACACTGTTGCAAACGGTACTTTTGATTGGTAATTTATAATGTGACTATGACGTCACTAAGATGACGACTGGCGCCAATACCAACCCAGGGCCATTATACCGAATGTAGTAGAATATATTTTCGTAGTCTCTTTGAAGCTAACTTAGCTATGAGTTCAAGATGTCATTTGATGCGTAGCAAAATAATGAGAGAGTATTTTCAAAAATCTGTTTTTTTATAATCGGCAATCCTGACCCATCGGGGAATTAAACTGGACAACATTCAAGTCCTCAATTTCTATTTTTGAAAGAAAGAAAGAAAAAACATTTATTTTAACACACACACAAATAACAAAAAGAAGTAACTTAAAAATATACAAATATAAAAACGTGTGGTGTTTAAAAAAGAGCCAATCAGCATGTGTTTCAACACAAGTGTGCTGCAACGCTGATCTTCTGTGACCCCGCGTGACACATGAACCTCAAGGAAGACACCTCGTCTGAGTAACAGTATTACTATAATAATTGTTCTATGTTAATTATTTAAAATAATATATTTATTAAAGATACACGTTTGTAGACCATATAAGTTGAAACAAAGAAAAGTTATATATAATACTAGTGGGCCCAACAGACGTTGTCCTGTACACACGTCTTAAATTTGAAAAATCTATCCAGCCGTTAGGATGAGTTCACTAACATACACATGAGCAGGAGAATTATATTATATGGACGTAATTGAGAATCTAAACCAATCTCAAATTCACTGAAACAAACAAAAAGTCATCAAAATCGGTCCAGCCGTTTAGGAGGTAGTTTAATTGGGAATCTAAACCATTCTTGAATCCACCCGAAGACACACATCAATCTCAAATTCACTGAAACACACAAAAATCTCATCAAAATTGGTCCAGCCGTTCAGGAGGTAGTTCAATTGTGAATCTAAACCATTCTCGAATCCACCTGAAGACACACAGAAAGTTTCAATAAAATCGGTCCAGCCGTCTAGGAGGAGTTCAGTGACACACACGCACACACGCACACAAGAATTATATATATAAAGATGAATATAAAAGTTTTTATAATTATGTATATTTTTATTAAAAAGAGCGCAAAAAAAGAATGCTCTCAGAGCGCCATTTGTTCCCGAAGCGGTAGTAGTATCTAGTATATTAGAAATGACATCAAAAAGAATTATAAAGGAATCAATTGTGAGAAAATGAATGCCTTTTATGCCTTTTAATTAAACGCCATTAGGTAGCCTTAACACTAAAATTGTTTTTATAGCTGACAAAGGTCTAACAAGCCTTAAGCCTAAACGAAAAAGTGTAAAGACACACGCACACAAGAATTATATATATAAAGATGAATATAAAAGTTTTTATAATTATGTATATTTTTATTAAAAAGAGCGCAAAAAAAGAATGCTCTCAGAGCGCCATTTGTTCCCGAAGCGGTAGTAGTATCTAGTATATTAGAAATGACATCAAAAAGAATTATAAAGGAATCAATTGTGAGAAAATGAATGCCTTTTATGCCTTTTAATTAAACGCCATTAGGTAGCCTTAACACTAAAATTGTTTTTATAGCTGACAAAGGTCTAACAAGCCTTAAGCCTAAACGAAAAAGTGTAAAGGTCGAGTTTCATAATTTAATGTCTCTATAATCTTTATTAAGTACAATTTATTATAAGCTCCAAAGGTCAGACCTAAAATAATTTGAGTAATTCACTTGGAAAATATGTATTATAAAGTGTTTTTAGGACTTGTGTTCTTTAGACTTGAGATTTAAATAGGCACGTGATAATACTTTACAACTCTGAACGATACTTTTATAAATTATGTATAATTAACTTAACACAACAAATATCAACTATTAAATTCTCAGCAAAATCATTGCAGCCATTTAGGAGATTAAAAGGAAAATAGTCACAGAAAAAATGCGGAAATTTAATTGCATTATGCATTCATACAGAAATTTCCATGTTATATATATGCATGTGGCATGTGGGGTGGATTCATAAGAAAATATAATAAATTAACTAATTGAACAAATTCTGTAGGCATTTCTTATTTATTCAAATTCAAATATTTTTATTTATTCAACGTTACAAAACTACGTCCCATTCGAAATAGTATGTCTCAGACCTGAGAAAAACGAGCGCATGAAACTCAGCGGGCTTATTTTTCTTAATTTAGTTACAATATATATATAGTATCAAACAATCATTTTTATAATAAAATAGCCTGAGGGCTCCATTCTCAGTCTGTGGTAAAAAAATAATTTATGTTATAGTAAACTTTACAACACTTTTTGACTTTGGTAACATATTTGTTTTGTACATTTTTTGAGATCATGTTTTAAAAGAATATAAATCGGCCAAAAAAAGTCTTACTGACTCGATTTAACCGAGTAGTAGTCATAAGAAATTTATACTTGTTCTTCGTGTTAACTTATGTTATAACTTATGTTATTATGACTATCGCAGTTTCTAGCGAATTTGTTGCAGCATTCAATTGCAACAGTCAAAAAGTTATTTCATTAATTTTTCCCTGAATATTTCTCTAGAACGTATCTACGTTCTATAGACTAGAATGTAATATGGTAAACAAGCCAGCACGTCGCTTAATAAAAACATATCACTTTCACTCTATCCTGCAATAACTAAGTAGTAAGATTATATTTACTTACTAAGAGGATTAATTCTACTATAAATTATAAAGCAATGCCTTCCAAGCCAGTCAAAATAACCACTTGTCGTATGACCGCTCTTCGACAACACTTCCCTTAAAGCCTCGTCTAATATCGGTAAACTGGGTCTCGAAATCAAGAGCTATTGCCAATTCCGCAGTCATCTGGAGGGCAAGTCCAAATTAGCTTCCAAGAAGCTAGGCGTCATAAATACTGCAAAGCAATACTTCAAGCTCGCCCACATTCTATTACTCTAGATAGCGTAGGTCCGGCATGACCGGCAGGTATTGTTGTCATGTCTGGTCGGTTGCACCCCAGTATCAGCTTGGCTCAGCAAAATCAACTTTCATCCATAATTTCAACGAGAGTCTTACGAATTTTTTATCAGGCTACATGTCCTGACGTGAATTTAACATCTTATACCCATTCCAAGAATAGTGCTCAACGCTGCTAAAAATGTTTTCACTTCAAAAACGGATCTCCATTTGTAGGTATAGATAGATATTTGTTTAATGTTCAGTTGATGCGAATATAATTAGTGACGTAATGAATGCTTAATTAACATTCCTGTTTCAATTATAGTCAAGCTCAGTGGGTCAAATAATTAACAATGTTCGACTCAAAGCAGTGTTTCATCAAAGTGAGAGACACAAATTGACAATAGCGCATGTTATTTGATACGAAAATGTTAAAACTATTTTCTTTAATTGATGGTTCATCCTTTCTTAACGCAAATGATTCGTGGTGAAAGAATTTACCTATATCAAACTTTAAATACAAGTCAAACTCAGTTATTTTAAAATAAATTCACACATTCTTTTTTTCTATTTCAATGAAATCTATGAGAATTAAATTGTTCCTTGAGTTAAAAAAATGCTAATTGAGTTAAATTATTGAAACTTTTGTGAGACATCGTTTACATTATTTATTTAAAACGGCTTTACTTGCGTTTTATCGATGTATGTATCGGACCATTCAGAGGCCCTTCATCAGGGTAAGTGTAGTGAGATAAGGGGACGTTATCGCGAACCCAAAGTGCGCGTGAGTAAAGCTGTGTTAAATATATTAACTAAATTGTGTTACTCTAAAAAGAGATTAATTAATTAGAAAGCATTTGGAACTTATATTATTAATAAACAGCAAATTATAACAACATAATATCTTACCTAAGAAGAAACATTTAAGGCTATTAATTAAAAATTTGTAATTATTATTTATGACTTGTAATTTTTTTTCGGGTATCTTTTTTTGAGAAAAAGTAAATGCCTTTTTAAGTCATTACTTTTAAGTATTTGACATTTGTGTATTTTTGTTGCATCACTACACAATATTAATAAATTAATAATAATAAATTTCGTTTATTTCAAAGATTACATATACATTTTTTAGTGGTTGAGACTTCCCAGTAAGTTGTCTTAGGACACTTGTATTGGGAATATCTCGCAACTTCCTTAGCAGATAACTTTTTATTTAGTAAACAATATAAAAATAAACAGAAATGATTAAAAACCAAATTTTACAATTTACAATTAATTGTGTGTGTGTGTGTATGTGTATGTGTGTGTGTGTGTGTGTGTGTGTGTGAGTGAGTGAGTGAGTGTGTGGATGTGGGTTTGAATTGGACCTTTGATTGGGTCCATCTATGCAATGCGTGTGTTTATCATGTCAGTCTGATCAGAAGATTTTCCACTTCATCATAAGCAAGACAAGTTAGCCAATTATTTAAAGCTTTCTGCATAGATGTAATGTCATAGGATATATATTTATGACACGATTTATTTTATTATATAAGAACACTGATTGACAGCTAAACTGTCGTTCAGCAAAAGTAGTGCGAACAGTAATGGTATCTGCTACTTTATCATTTCTTCTACTGATCAATTTGGCGTGATCTAGCGGAAGTGACTTGTGGACGGCTGAAATGATGTTAAGAACATAAAGTTTCCTAATTGTCAAAAGATTACAAGTCAAATAGAGTGAATCAGTTGGAAATCTTAAAGGTTTGAAGTACATGACCTTGAGAAGTGATCTTTGAGCTCTTTCCAATTCTAAGAGGCTTATCTTAGTTGCACCGCCCCATACCGGAATGCAGTAGGTGATCACTGATTGAGCCAAAGCGATGTATATTTTATTAAGGACTGTGCTATTCATAACGTGCCGCAGAGTTTTAAAAATTCACATAAGTTTTCTCAACCTGGTTATGACCAGTTCGATTTGGGAATGCCAACTTAACCTTTGGTCAATCAGGATGCCGAGATATTTGGTACAATTCACCTTTTCTATGGAGGGACAAGACAATTCAAATCGTGTGGGTTGGAGCATGAGTGGATTCTGATATAGAAGTCTTGAACGGGCTGGTATCTGTCATGTGGAGAGAAACATATATAGTTTGTTTTTGATATATTGAGTGACAATAGATTTTGGTTTAGCCAATTCGAGACTCTTTCAAGGCCCATCTCAGCCTTCCTCTGTACGGCTTCCCACGAGATACCAGAGAAAAAAATGGCTGTGTCGTCAGCATAAGTGAATATACTCGCCCCGTCGATCTGGAGGTTACATAGGTCGTTAATATAGATTAAAAAGAGTGTCGGGCCAAGGACACTGCCCTGCGGTACGCCAAATTTCACATTTTCCATTGTGCTGTGGTATAGGTCAACCTTAACTTCCTGTATTCGGTCATTTAGGTAGCTGTCTAGGAGAGAGGTCACGAATGCCCTGGCCCTCCAATCTGCGCACAAGAATGGGAATAGAAACTGTGTCAAAGGCCTTTTTTAAATCTAGGAAAACTGCGAGACATTTATTGCCCTTGTCCACTTCTCTTACTATAGTTTTTGTTAATCCTAAAATTGCGTCTTGTGTGGAAACACCTTTTCTAAAGCCATATTGACAATTAGAAATAATATTATATTTATTGAAGTATTTAAGAAGTCTATTGTTAATTAATTTTTCTATTATTTTTGAAATAGCAGACAATACAGAGATAGGTCTATAATTGTTTACATCAGTTTTAGTCCCACTCTTGTACACAGGAGTAACAATGGAACGCTTTAGAGAGGAAGGAAAAATACCTGATTTAAAGCAGAGATTAGCCAATCTTGTTATAAGTGGGATCAAGTAATCTTTAGAGAGCTTTAGAAATTTCGTTGAAATTCCGTCCCAGCCAGGAGCGCTTCTAGAGTCAAGACTCATAAGTATGCTGTTGATCTCTTCAGTATCAGTATCAAGTAGTAATATTATATTGTAGTTGAAATGAATTGTAAAACGATGAAGCTGTAAATGTTGATTAAATAGAGCGGCAATGAGTTTCTTGCCACTTCTTTTCATTAAAGTTCAACCTTTTGCGAAGTGGCAGCAAATGTAAAAAGAAAAGAAAACTTGACATTCATAAAAGTAATTTCCATGACCAATAATAAAATATAAAATAATAAAGTTATTTTAATTTAATTTATTAAATGAAACTTCTTTAACTTTGTTCTATTGCTATATTATTGAGTACTTTTGTTATTTTATAATTTATCATTTGTTCACCACTGTTTGTGAAACTGTTGGAGGAGATTATATTAAGTGGCAACGGGACTACGGGTTAAGTTTGTTAACTCTATATAATGAATTGCTTAAGGTTAACGTTATAAAATATTTTTCCTAAAAGCCACACGAATCTCTGCTTAGTGTATAATGCAAATTCTCGGGAAATCAATGTTTTGTTATATATTTTTATACTATAACATATCTTCTGTTAAACTGTTCTTTAAAGTCATTGCTAAAGATTGATCGATACAAAAATATCAAAGGCATAAAGTTGATTCTACTGACCCTATTGTGCAGGAAACCCTTAAAGAACTTATAGTTGTAGTAAACAACGCACAAGCTGGTGTCTAATGTAGTGTATGAGCAAGTCAATCAAGGATAAAATTGAGAATCAACATCAATTATCTATACAAAGAGGTGCCGTTTGAGCGTGGAAATGTAACTAGAGCTATTTAAGTCGATATATAGAGGCATAGTCCAGGAGACGTCTACTTAACACCAAAGGTTCTACTGAGGGATTTGTTTTCACTTTTAACCGATAGTCGTTTATATTTATGTAATTAGGAATTCCACGAAAAAATATAAAAAGATTCTTATGAGAAAATTTATACTATTACCCAAAAACATTAATAAGAAAATCTGGGGGCAGAGCAGTGCCAAGTCAGAAGCATTTCCCCCACATAAAACAGATTTGGCAAAAGGACAATTCTATATTTACAGTAACCAGATATATAATGCAGCCAACGTAAGACTAAACATATACCCACAGACTTTATTACAATGCAAAAAAACAACCAAAAACTGGCTTGATGGGCTGAATTTCCACGAGACCGAAAATTTTACACAATAAAACAACTTAATAAATATAAACAAATCATAATAACATATCTAAACACACACAGACTCGCACACACACACACACACATACACACACATTCTTAGAAGTTATACTTTTATTTTATTTTATCTGATTTTGATGTCTTGTACCGAGAAGTCAGCTGTCAGAGCAGCTGAAACACAGTTCATACTAGTTTAGCTATAAACATATATATATTTTAACATCAAAGCCTCCGAGAAAAAATCATAGAACATTGGGAACTTTGAGAAAAACTGTATCTGAAGCTGAATAAAAAGTACCGGAAATTAAAAATAGGAAGGCTATGTACAAAAATAAGAAAATCTTATAACACAGACAGTGGGCTTGAAGAAAATCCTGCTGTTGGTATTTAGAAGAAGAAGGTACCGGAATGGAACAATGTTGGACTATCTACAAAAAGAAATGAGATGCCATCAAAACATAACTTGTAAAAAAAACCAAGTCTCTCAACTCATTTCTTCTACCATCAGAAGTTGTAAGATCCATGTTATACCAAGTCGGCCTATTTATTATGTCACTACTTAAGGGTACTTCTGTTTTAACTTGATACATAATTAGCTAACCTAGCAACATCTTATGGTGACCATATCATTATTGAAAGTATTTTTTTTTGTTTTAAATTTGGATCTCACAACTTTTATGGTAGACGAACTGAGTTGCGAGGTTTGGTTTTTTTACAAGTTAAGTTTTTGATGGCATATTTATAACAGTAACAAAAATAGTGGCTTATGTGAACTGCCATGAATTTATGTATGGAGTAGTCTTATTTTGCTTGAATAGGCCATATTAATTTTCTTATTGGTGTTTTAGAAAACAATTAATTCAATAGTTATTAAAAAATCCACCTGTATAATTATTGACTCATCACGATATCTCTGGAACCATAAGGCGTAGATACTTGAAATTTGGTAGAAATATTACTATTGCCAAGCAGAGGTTAGCTAAGAACGGATAATAATAAAATTTTAATTTAAATGTTTTATAAAAAATGGCTATGTCGTATATCCTATTACACCACAGCTGCAGAATATCTGAGTGATCGGGCAGCCTGGGACTAGATTATGATTATTTTATAGCGATAGTAATGAGAAGAGAGTTTCTTCCGCCGCTTCTTCTCTCTCAGAGAGAATTCTAAAGGAATCAATTTTGAGATAATAAATGCCTTTTATGCCTTTTAATAAGAGATTTCCGACTATATATTGACTCATCAAAATATCTCAGAAACCATGAGACGCAGAGACTTGAAATTTGGTAGGAATATTACTTTCACCGAGTAGAGGTCCACCCGCAAGATTTTTTTAAATTATGAATAGTACAACACCTGTTACGCAGCTAGTGTTATCTAAATTAATAATGCGTAGTATGAAATACATTGATGATTGATATTATAACAACATCTTCATTTAGGAAGCACACAACGTGTAAGAGAAAAATTTAAATTATAGAGATTGTTTTGAACTGAAATGAAAATTTCCTGGTAATAATACACCACGGGTACGAAGCGGCCTATAAACGTTTTAAATGAAATTCAATTCATTTTGGATCGTTCTAAATGATAATGTGTTAGGTTTAAAATACAAGGCGGAATAAACAATTTAGGACTGTACTTTGTTCTTTAATGTAATATTTCATTTTTGAAGTAAAAATTTCTTTCACCGCGTTGGACACTTTTTGGTACGGGATAACCTTATGGGTTCGCGTCACCGACATGCTCAGGACTGGCGCACCCGATACATAAATATTAATTAATATTATATATTATAGTTAGAAACATTTTGGATGGGTTAAATATCGTGAGTTCGCATCACCGAAATTCTTATAGCAGTATATCTGTAGCTATACAGCTGACGTATTGTGCAACATTAGTGCTGTGTATATCTTATAAGTGAAATTGAATGGATTTAGTGAAAAGTTCAGTCAATGTGTAGGAGGTACTATGTATATACTGTGCATTGTTATAATAGATTTTTGGTTTGATTTATATATCATTTGAAAATCCTTTTTAAATTAATAATTTAATTGGTTTTAAACATTATGAAATATCAAATTCAAAAGTCTCTGAGATTTAACTAGTTTAGTTTTGCCAATCGACAAAAAAGAAATTAATTATACATATTTTGAATAAAATAATCTAATATATGACCCGGCTAACGTTGTTTTGCCACATTAATTAAGTTCTTTTGTAACACCAGAAAAATCACATTGCCGCCTTTTATGGAAATGTTAGCGCTTTTTTGTAGGTACCCATGTCGTATCGTGCTGAAAGCACCTTTCCTGGATGCTCCTTGCATAGTTGTACGTGGAAGGAAGTTCCTTAAAAACCCCACTGTGAAGGAACGTCAGACATCCAAGTCGTGTTTCTTTGAACCCCATACTCCTTCTCCATAAAACACTCTGTTTACTTAATACCAATTTCAACATCCAATAGTTACTCAAATCGTTTATTAGGCATTAAAACAAACACATGGACAAAAGACTGCCATTGCCCAATAGGGTTACAGTTCATAACCACATAATCTACAGTCTACACTTTAAGTACACGGTCACAGACAGAGGTTGGGGCAATTTCTCGAATCGCGTTTTACGCAGACGCTGCGTGGTGACGTTAGATATTGTCTCGTAGACCAACTTGAAAATCAAAACATTCCCGGTGTGAGGGGGCGGCCAGGAGTGTGTATGTGTAAGTGCTGGACGCGGGACGCGGGTATGAGCGCTGCCAAATCACAAAAAATCAAATTTCGTGCATCCTTATTCTGTAGGATTTAAAAAAAGCCCATCTGTCACACTACTAAACATATTTAGAAACGGAGAGTCTTTTGCAATATACTTACCAATAATCAAACACACAAACATTTAATTTATCATCATGTTTAATTATTCCTTGACCTTATTTTTCGAGGATTAATATGACCCCAAAGATACAGCTTACAAAATGTTGATTCCCTCAGAAATATAATGTGAAACAATAAGAAATTGTAACGATTATGATCTTCCATTAATTTAATTACAGAGTTTATTATCTGGTAAAAACTGCTTATAAAACACGAAGGTGGAAATATCTTTTCCTTTAATAAAAGTTGGTCTTAATTTTTTCCGCAAAAGCAGGCAAATTACAACCCCTCGAGCCACTGACAACTTTTAATAGCACGCTCACAACATAAATCGATAACAAGCAGCGTTTTACAGTTGAGAACAATTGTAATACTACTTCACTTTATTACATAAGATGCAGTGTGAAATTTCCTTGCAAGTATGACAACTTACTCGTTTTACAAGTTTTTAAATGGATTTTGAACATGGTTATCATCTAAGCTGCCTTTCGATTGAATCTATTGGTGGAAGAATTTTTAAATTCTATATGTAGGTTCCGATATTTTCGTGTGACACACATTCCCAGCATTGAATATAACTATTTCTACATTGCGCGTAGACTGCTTAGGATATCTGTGTAAATACCGCATACCGGTGTAGGTCTCATTACTCAATTACTTACTTAAGTAGCACAGCGACTCAAAGTGGGACTAAGCCTCCGACACCAAAGTCTGTTCAGCGTTCCCTCGGTCTTTCCAACTTACTACTACTGGTACTTAGGATGACCTACTGGGCGTCGGCCCTCAACTAGTCGAGTATACTTTTCTCACTACACGATCCTCTCTCTTGCGTTCTGCGTGGCTGAGCCAGCGGAGAAGATGAGCATTAACTACTAATATAATAATAATGAATACTGTGAGGCTCACCGACGAGGTCTTCTATCTCGGCATTCTTGCGGACTCTCCATTCTCCATTTTCAGACAGGGTGGGGCCCCGGATCTTACGTAGGATCTTTCGCTCTGCTACAAGTAGTTTGGTTTCCTCGTTTGGGGCTTCACTTTATATAATAGTTTGAGGCACCTAGTCACTGCTTCAACAGAAACCCCAGAAGTGGAAGATTTTTTCAAATTCATACATTTTTCAAACTAGGTTTTAAAATCACTTATTTAAAGTCAAAAACTGCCACCCAATCGAAATGGTGTACCTGAAACTTAAGAAGAATGGGCGCAAGAGTGGGCTTTTTATTATTAAAAATATGGATTAAAAAAATATATATTTATAAAGAGCCTGAGGATGTCCGCTTCATTCCCAGTCTGTGGTGTCAAGAAAATCATTTATGTTATAATAACCTATACAAACAGTTTTTAACGAGTCTTTCAAATTTTGGAACACATTTGTTTTATACATTTTCTGAGATCATGTTATAAAAGTATATACATCACCTAGTAAAAGACTTACTAACACAGCATGTAGCTCTACAGGTCGGCAGATTGTGATGAGATGCGGTCCATTTTTGTACTCTACTCGAGCAGGGAGATATTTTGATTTTCGACCGATATCCAGATGCCACTGCTGAATCTTTTACTGATTTGGTGTTTTTATTTATTTATTTATTTGTATAAAGAAACTTACGGCTATTTATATTACATAAAAGTATGATAATGTATAAATATTACACTAGCCAAAATAGTTCCTAACGATGCTTATTACATGAAGTTTTAAGACTTATAAAAATAATTACAAAAAAAATACAAAAGTTTAAAGAGCCAATAAATTCACTGATACAAAATAAATATAACCTTTAGATACCAATTTTTTAACAAAAGATACAAAATCGTACTTATTACATCGAAATATGTCTATGTGGTTATAACAGTCATTGTGTGTTCTGCAAGCTCTGATAAGAAATCTATTCTTACAATAATTAGTCTGAAAGAATGGCACTAAAAATATTTGATCGGTGGATCGATGACCTATTATTGGACATTTGAAGCAAATACGACTAAGTAGGAGTGGAGAGTGTTGCGAGGGATGGGACTCTATCTTCTCTTCTCTTCGGTGCGTAAAGATGGCAGGTGTGCTCGGAGAAGTGTGGCTGTGGTCATTGTGACGATATTATTATTGAAGAGGGAAAGACCAGCAAACTTAAAAACAGCATAAACATATCTGTCTAAGGAGTTATTGCTGAGTCGAAGCAATTATTGGCAGAATTTGCAATAAACTTCTGAGTGTTTTTTTTTTCCAAAAAATCTGTGATCTGGTCACTCGCCATGAATGTCCAAAGAAATTTTTGTGACTCAGTCATTCCGTCGGTGCACAAAGACGTTGACTCGTTAGGCCATAAGGCAAGGATTTCCTTTTTTGCAGCAGCTATTTAGCTGGTATCATGGGCTCACTTTCCGCATCCACATCGACTCCGGGCCAAGGAATACCACCTAATTTAAATTACACCTCATAACTTAAGCTAATCTGCCAATTAAAATCCTGTCAAAGTCGGCACAGCCGTTTTGGTAACTAAAGCAACAAATATAGTGATCTAACTTTTGCTAGTACAAGCCCGTCTAAACATTAAAATAAATTTATCAAAAAGCTGTTATTTTCAGATAGCAAACAGATTTATTACTTCACTTTGATAATATTGAATATGCATGATGTATGAATCCATTAGACCCCGTTTGCAAAGCAACAAATATAATATGAATGTATGAGATACAAACAAATGAACATTTCAGTGAACAATATCATCTTAATGAAGCAAGAGCCCATTATATTGTAAGCCCCTCGTTATTCTGCTTATTTCAAACATAACTGTAACTCATTCTGCAACAATACTAACACAGTTTACAAGTCTACGTCAAACAACATAATAAAATATATCTGGTTGTTTGATTGATGCAAATTATCTCCCGCAACAAACTCGCGTTTGGAGATTTTTCATCTGCCGATAACGAGACTGACATAGATTTATTCGGATTGTAATGTAACAATTTATTTATGAAAACGTACGATTTGAATAATACAAAACCCGAATAAGATATGAGGAAAATAAAGTTAACATCCAAGATATTATTGAATGAGAGGTCAAAGAAGATTACTTATTTTCCTATTTTATACAAATCATAGTAAAAAGGTTCCTGCATTCTGGGAAATTCACAAAATAGAAATGAAAGTCTTCCCACGCCTTTCGATACCACTTGTAGTTGAGCCTCGCCTAGCATCGGATTACAAGGTCTCGAAATGTCGAGCGATTATCAACTCCACGATCATTTGGTTGGCAAAGCCAAATTGGCCTCAAAGAAACTGGCGGTCATAAATAGAATTCAGGCATAGAATTAAAGGCAATTCTTCAGATCGGATCACATCCTAGCGCTCTGTAAAATGCAGGTCCAGCCACAAATGGAGTATTGCTCTCATCTCTAGTCTGGTGCACCTCAGTATCAGGTCGAACCATTTGACTGCGTTCAACGCAGAGCTGCTCGAATTATCTGGGATCCAGTACTTTGTCAAATGATAGATCATGTAACTTTAATGTGTGTCTTTATTGGCTCAAATAATATTCTCGTATAGAAATTGTTCCATTGTCCAGTTCATGCTTATCTGCTTCTATGAAAAATACATCAAGTCAATCTGTGTAATCTAATCTTTACTATAGGTTAGGCTGTAGGACGTAATCGCTGTATCTACGGACAAACAGATAAGAGGTAACAGATTTTGAAAATTCTGTTACCAATAGAAAGCCACATAATTTGTGAGTGTCATTTGCTGTATATTCAAAATTCAAGACGCGTGAAATATATTTTTTTGTGAAACTCGGATTTGCAAAGTAAATCGAAAAAAAACGGTCGAACGTTTTTTACGAATTCTGCCTTAACGATATTTTTTTTTGTATATATGCATGTAGCAGAATTAGATCACCAACTAATATGGTTAAAATGACGCAGACGAAGTCGCGGGTAACGACTAGTATAGAATAAAGGTAAATACAATATACAGTATTCCTTCGTGTATTCGAATATGACGCTCAAGTAACTCGTACATTATTCAGAGCGAACGGCAGAACAGTTGAAACTAATAATTCATAAACAAGGACGCGGTAACCGACTGTTTTTCAAACAAAATATATTTATACTACACTATCTGAAAGAGATTTATTTCGGAATTGCGTGACAATCTCAACATATTTTCAAAAAATATATGAATATTTACATATTTAAAGTAAAATAGATATAATTAATGTACATCTTGGTGTACAGTAATGTGTAATGTGTTTACAGTATGTGAATGAGAAAATATAATAAATAAAATAATAATATTAACAAAACCTTGGCTCGTTACCAATTGGGGTTTGCATAATATAATTATGCTATTAATTAAAAGAAGCTTATTAGAAAGAAAAACAAGCCTGCCGATGCACTAAAACACGCGCTAACATTGAAATGGCAATGGACTGGCCACATTGCACCCTACACTGACAGAAGGTGGACAATAGAGACCACCAAATGGAAAGGACCTCCAGGTAAAAGATGCACGGGTAGACCAAAGCAGAGATGGTCAGATGACATCGTGCAATCGGTGGGGAGAAACTGGATCGATCAGGCCAAGGATAGGGAAAAATGGAAAAAGTTGGGGGAGGCCTATACCCAAAATGGGGTCCATAACCAAAATTATATAGACTAAATAACTAAACTGGCTACTTTAAATAAAATTAACACTAGATTTTAAGAACTTTAAATTTTAAAACATTTGATTGTAAATGTACATTATGGGTTATGGAATAAATGGCTTATTATATATTAATTAAAAGAAGCAGCGGTTTAAAAGTCAATTTTTGAATATTTTGGAATGGTTTGTAATTGCTTTATTTGTCAGTATAAAAGTACCAGTTAAATACAATATTCATTTATTGCGCTATTGTACACAAAAATGACAATTTATATTACGTAATAACTTTAACACTATAGAAATAATACAATTATTTTACGTTACAATGTTTATCTCTCAGAAAAATCAATTTCATTCATAATTTCAACGTCTGTCTTACGAATTTTTGATCAGGTCACGTGTACTGACGCGCGGTTAATATTTTATACCCATCCCAAGAAAAGGGCTTAACGCCGCTAGAAAGTTTTCACTTCAATAATTTAACAGTAAAAATATTTCACGGCTAAGATTCGATCCCTCGACCTCGTGGTGTTTCGGCTTCGCAATCACAATGATCCAACCCCTGGTCCAATGACCATTAAGTTGTAACATGTTAAGTATAATCATTAAGTTCAAACAGCCGAACTATAATTAGAAGTATAAATCGTTCATCCATAATTTCGACGACAGGCTTACGAATTTTCATCATCCCAAAAAAAGTTGCAAACGCCGCTAAAGAAGTGTTCATTTCAAAAATCTTATCGATATTATTTACTCATACCACCATTTTCAACGATACAAAATACAAGTTTCCGGTCTTAGAAACATCTTTAGATAAATTTTTAAAAGTACAAATTTGTATTTAGTTGCTTCATAATAGACGTTAGCAACTAAAAGTAGCCCGACCCCAATCAGAAAACTGATTGCAGAGTAGAGACCGGAGCTACCTTATTTATATTCCGTACATTTCACTGCTATTGATTTTGTGTCTACTGGCTATTCTATGTATTTGTAGCAGTGCAGAATTAGATTGAAATAAAAATAAATATACCGGAGAAGTGCGAGTTGTACTTGCTCGCCGTGGGTCCCGTACATATTATAATTACAATATGTTCAAATTCAAATATTTTTATTCAAAATAGGATGTGACATCACTTATTGAAAGTCAAAAACTACCACCCATTTCAAAATGAATGCCTCAGACCTGAGAAGAATGGGCGCAACAAACTCAGCGAGCTTTTTTTTTTCATCGAATAAATATGTTTACAAAGTAATATTGTACAATTAAACTTATTATTTAATAGCCTGAGGGTGGTCACTCCATTCCCAATCTGTGGTATCATTAAGAAAGTCATTTATGTTATAGTAACCTTTACCACACAAACGTTTTTTAACAATTCTTTTGAATAACGTTATACTTTTGTTTTGAACATTTTCTGGGATCTTGTTGTAAAAGCATATACATCGCCCCACAAAAGACTTACTAACTCGACTTAGCCGAGTAGTAGGCATCATAAGTTTATGTCTGTTTCTGGTGTTAACATTATGGTTATGACAGTTTCTGGCAAATTCACTTATGTGCCTATGAACATACATTACATTATCAAGAATATATTGAGAAGCAACAGTCGATGTTAATTTCTTTAAATTTTGCTCTCAATGATTCTTTAGGACCTAGGTTATAAATAGCGCGAATAGCCCTCTTCTGCAGCACAAATATTGTATTAATATCGGCAGCGTTGCCCCATAGCAATATACCATAGGACATAATACTATGGAAATAACTAAAGTATACTAGTCGCGCCGTATCTATGTCAGTTAATTATCTAATCTTTTTAACCGCGTATGCTGCAGAACTAAGTCTGTTCGCCAATCCTTCAATATGGGGCCCCCATTGTAATTTGGAATCTAGAGTTATGCCAAGAAATATAGCAGATTCCACCGGTTCTAACACCTCTCCGTTTAACAAAACATTTGCATTTACATTTTTGACATTTGGTACGGTAAATTTAATGTATTTAGTTTTTGTGCTATTTAACAATAGGTTATTAGGGCTAAACCAGTACACGATGTCAGATAAAATATCGTTCACTTTGTCATACATAGCTTGGTTTCTTTTCACTTTGAAAATCAGTGAAGTGTCGTCCGCAAACAATACTACCTTATGTTTTTTCTCTATAAGATTAGGAAGATCATTTATATAGATAAGGAAGAGGAACGGTCCAAGAATAGACCCTTGTGGTACCCCCATACTGAGAAGAGTCCCAGGAGATCTCTTGCCATTCACGTCGACCCTCTGAATTCTATTCTTTAGATATGAAATCAGAAGATCGAGCGCAGTTCCTTTTATGCCATAGTGGTATAGCTTCCTGACCAGCGTTGAATGTTGAACACAATCAAAAGCCCTAGATAAATCACAGAAGATGCCAAGTGCATTCTGCGATTCCTCCCAGTCATCAAAAATATTCTTGATTAGCTCAACACCTGTATCCGTCGTTGAACGTCCAAAAGCCAAATTGTTTCAAATGAAGTAACTTATGAGAGTTAAAGTAAGTAAGCATTTGGCTTAAAATTATTTTTTCAAAAATTTTACTAAGGGTCGGCAAAACCGACACAGGACGATAGTTATTCGGGTCAGAAGAGCAACCCGACTTAAATATTGATGTAATTTTACTATGTTTCAGAAGGTCCGGAAACACGCCACGACTAATACAATTATTAAAGACTATTGCAAGATATGATATGCCCCATATATCAGCAGTTTTTTTCATGTCGAGAGACTTAAAAGTTTTAATTATTTCTCCAGGGCTAACAAAACTAAAATTGAAAGTTTGTTGGCATTCTTTAACATTTTCCAGAAGAAGTGACTCAGCAACACTGGTGGAGGTGACAAGAGAGCTTGTGATAGAAACTGGAATGTCAGAAAAAAATTTCTCCAAAGCAGAAGCAACTTCCTGCTGAGATTGAATTATAGTATTGTTTATTGATGAATTGTATTCAATATTGCGGTCTTTCACTCTTCCAGATTCCCAGTTAATCACATTCCAAGTCATCTTTATTTTATTCGGTGCATTTTTAATTATCTGTCTGATATGCATAGACTTTGCAATAGAAAAAACACTTTTAAATAATTTAGAGTATTTTTTAACATACTCGAGAAAAGATATATCATGATTATATAATGATCTCTTACTATATAGTTCATATAGCCTTTGTCTGCTCCTATGAATGCCAGCTGTTGCCCAATCATTAAATGACAAGAGACCACCTGATTTGACTGTCTTTGAAGTAAATATAGAAGTAAACTCTGTTTTAATTATTTTAAATAGCATATCATACAATTCATTAGGATTTATATTATATTTCAATGAATCCAAATGGAATGAAAAGGGAAAATATTATTTTCTTCATTCTCCGTCATAAATTGAAAACTATATTATATCATAAAAAAATCGGTGCTTAAGCTTGTGCCAATGAAGCCCTTTCATACGATACTCCACATGACACGGTTAAGAGTGTTTTTATGATTTAACTAGCCGACCCGGCAAACGTTGATTTGTCATATAAATTATTTTTAGAGTAACACCGTTTCATGGACAGAAATTTTGAAAGATGAAAGAAAATTTCTAAAATAAACGTAGCCAAAGTTACTCCTTATTACATCAGCTACCTGCCAATAAAAGTCCCGTCAAAATAGGTCCAGCCATTTCAGAGATTTGCTGGAACGAACAGACAGGCAGACAGACTAAAATTATAAAAAATGTTATTTTGGTGTATGTACCGTATATACATGTTTTTACTACATGTATATATTCATACACATGTAGTAAAAAATGTTTATTGTAATATTATGATTTAAGAAAAATAGTTTCTTGATCCCACAGTAGTTCAGTTTTTATTCTTCTGATGTACGGAATATTTTCACCCAAATTAACTAACTGTACAAAGCTGAAATTTCATTTCTCGTCAATAATCAAAATAATTTTATAGTAAATATAGTAATAATTTCTAGTCTACGTAGCCGTTGTAGTCTCTAACGAGGTCAACCATTTGTTAAGCCCGTTTAGCACCAGCTCAATCAAACTCGTCGAGGTTACTGAATAATATAATTGTACATAAATAAATATTCAACTAGCTCCGAGTCCGAGTCTGCAAATTGTATTTGGAATTGCCTTAAATGTCGTGTTATTTATTCAGAAGCGTTCAATACCAGCAAATTGAAATTGGAACAGAGTAAACCTAAAATAGACTTTATTGGCAGCTGGAGCTATACAAGAATTCAGTGGGCGAATGAATTTAGCTTAAGTATATTTGAAAATGCATTTTGGCCTCATTGGTATAAAGCCAACAAGACATTATCTGCGAAGTTAATGTAGCATAATATGTTCTATTCAATATACAATCACCTAGTTACTCGAGCACTCGGACGAAACTCGAGAGGCGCAGGTTTGAATTCCTCATCGTTCGTAAATTCTGGTATAAATTTGTATATCTTCCAAACATATGGTAGATGCAGTAATTAAAAATAAATATTTATAGTCACGATTCAAAAGCTCTTAGTTTAATTGAATAAAGAATTATTTGACTTTGACTTTAAACAAGATAGAAATTAAGAATTTTTGATATCGTTTAAGTAGGTGCAAACTTATTTAAACAATTTATTCTAATAACTACTTGCTTGTGCTACTAGACACGTGTCTAGTCGGGCTTAGGGAGCTCTGAATTTGAGACTGACAGTTCAGACAGTTTTGTATCTTTTAGTTATAAGCAACCGTATTATATAGTTAAAAAAAATAAGTGTCCTCTTGACGTTTAAAAAACGAGTTTCAAAAATGAAGAAAATAATCTTTACATAAGACCTAGTCTATGGTGGTGATCCGTTACACTAAAATGCATCGGATGTGTTGAATCTTTGATAATTTATAAGTCTAGATAGAGCCTCGTGCTGTTAGACCACGCAACACAACAGGGAAATATTTCGCATTAAACTAAAGAAGAATTATGAAAATCAGAATATAAATCTGAGCGTAATCGGTGCATATATAAAAAAAAACCAATCGAATTGAGAACTTTTTTGAAGTCGGTTAATAAATAAAATAACATATAATCAGATTTATTCTTTAAGTTACCTGAGTTCGATGGTTATATTAAAGATATCTCAAAAGGAGCTAATTTTAAAGAATGTCATTGTAACCAGCTTTATAATAATTATAAGCATATTTATTCAAGAGTATAGTTTACATATTCCTTAAATTATAATCTTGATCCGATCTGGGTATATGCCTCCTCCATCTTCTTCCATAACTCTCTATTTTTTCCTTTCTCCAGCCAGTTTTTACCTGCTACTATTAGACTTAGTTAGTTAGGTCATCACTCCACCTCATTTTGGGTCTACCTCGGTACCTGTTACCTAAGAGACCACTCCATCTTGTCGATTTTAAACCAGCTATGCACACACGAAATTATATGCTGTTGTAAATACAATATACATACATATTATATAATATCGCCCACCAAAATACTAATTTTAACCAAACTTATCTATAAATTATATTTTTATTTATTTTACATACAAATTTATTTTATTAATTGCTACTTAATAATTTCATTATTTCAAACCTTAAATCTATTTATCACATCTTATCGATATCAACTATCTGCTGTTATGCACAACATTATGAAGTTTCATACGCCCAATAAGTGAGAGTAAGATAAATGTATTACAATCAGTTTTATTATCTTGTGTAATGCCATATCTTAAACGCTTTATTTAAACAGAGGCCAGAACCTAAACTGTTTTTAGAAATTTATATTTATTCATAATGCAATATTCAATTTAATTCAGTTATATGTTTACATTTTGCTAACGAACTATTTCAACTTTATTTCGAACAAACTTGGTGCCGTCGACGCTCTATATTTAATGCAATAAAAGTTTCCAACAAGAAGTGTTAAAAGTTTTGCTCGCAAGAGAAACTATGGATGAGTTGCTCGCATAAAACTAAAATTGCATTAAGATTTTCTGTGAAATTCTGTCTAGATTTTTTCATATTCTTACAAAAGTTATTTATAGGAATAGGAATGATTATTCGCTTAAATTTAACAATCTGTGTCAGAAAATATATAAAGCTCCTTAACATGGAGTAGAGTAGCACGCGAAGGTACGCAATGACTCGTTTGGAGAACATTTGTAAGAGTCAGAGCGTAAGAGGGATTTAATGCGGGAGGCGAAATTCACCAATGCTTAAATTTTTACATCATCATCAGCCGGAAGACGTCCACTGCCAGACAAAGGCCTCCCCCAAAGATTTCCACGACGATCGGCCCTGTGCTGCCCTCATCCAACGTATTCTGGGGAAAACTATATACATAACTATCTAGTTATTTACATCTGTAAAAGACAGGATTTCCCCGATTTGTTGCCGCCGTATACTTGAGGTGCCGCGCCAAATGCCTCGAAATGCTTTTCATTCTGGGAAAGAGGAAGGGGAGTCAACACGCGGCAGATCCTACATTTAAACGAAACGGCAAGTCCAGATAAAGGATTGTGTGTGAATTCACGCATATTTTTTTTTTATTAATCTTGGTAATATTTTATCCTCTCCGCTAACAACACTTAGGTAGAGATCTATGGAACGTATTTAGACTTAGCTCAGACTTTACTTACGTAAAACTTAGTTGAATGTGATATATTGCGAACTTGACTTTTGGATTGGGCTATCTTAGCTTAAGCTCAGCACAATTTCAGCTGTCAAATGACTATAAAGCGATAATCAAAGATAATGCTAAACCTACACTCAGCTAAGTTTTACTTAAGTAAAGTCTGTACAAAGTCTAAGTACGCTGTATAGATCTCAGCCTCAGAAAAATACAAAAAAAAAACTCTATTATAGTTTTTTTGTGCACCAAAAAGCACCAGTTTTTATGTGATCTAAATTTTATTTTATCGTTATAAGGATATACCTGAGAATAAACCAAGACTATACAAAATGTTGTCTATATCGCTCAATACAATGATAGCTCTGAAGGTTTCCGAATATCATGCACCTTGAAAATAAACGCGTAACCCCGTAATTAAGAAAAACGGTGTATTAAATGTCAGACCGCCATATTGATTGTGTTGCTGACGGTACCGCTCACCTTGGCCCACTGCCGCCACCCTGACCAACATTCTACACTTTACGTTAAACACTCCCTTTTTCAAAGTCAAAGTCAAAAAATGTTTATTCAATTGGGCTAAGTCTAATTTCTTTAGAATCGTCACTACAAATATTTCTTTTAAAGCACTGAATACTAGCACTGAAACTACCATGTGTTCGGAAAAAGTAGAGTTCGTGAGAAGAACATACAAGAAACTCAACGAACGCTCTTTTCAATCAATAGAGTATTTTACAATGGCTTTAATACACATAATTTGTTTGTAAGGTGCTGCATCCAATATATGAATCATGTTTAAACAATATCAAATATTTCATAAAAAGTAATAAAGAACAAACTGTATAAATATCGTATCTTAGAAGCATCAACTTTTACAGCTTGAATTCATTGTTTGTGTATAAGGATGCTTCGTGAACATGATGGACGTGATTACTGTCTATAAAGTATCATCCCACTTTGTGTCGCTGTAACAGTCTTCCATATCATCATCACCTCCAGTGGCGACCCTCAATAGTGAGGTGTTCAGGGATTTTTCATCCATATACAACAATATGTATATGAATGCAAAATATATATATAATATGGTGTTTCTAAACCAACAATGTTTCTTTGACTCCTTTCAGTGGATGCATCAATCCATTCATTGTCTTGTCAATTCAAACAGAATTTGGTAAAGTTATGATAATACACTCGTAAAACTCGTTAAATAAGTAAATCAATACTTCAAGGTGGCCCACATTCCAGCGCTCTAAAAAGCGCAGGTCCGGCCACATATGGAGTATTGCTGTCATCTCTGGTCTGGCGCACCCCAGTATCAGCTTGATCCATTTGACCCAGTTCAACGCAGAGCAGCTCGAATTACCGGGGACCGAGTGCTCTGTGAACGGCTAGATCACTTGGCGTTGCGTAGAGACATCGCTTCATTGTGTGTTCTCTCCCGCATTTATCATGGGGAGTGTTCACTTTTTAGTTCACTTCAGAAAAAATTGAGCTTTAATAAGAAGAAGTATCAAGAAACTCGTTGCCACTCTTTTAATCAATTCAATTTTAATCAACATTTACAACTTTATCGTTTTATAAATAATTTTTATTAAAATATATGTTAAGAAACGTAACACATATATATATAATAAGGTATGACAAAGAATTATTTGTGATAAACTCGTGTTTATCATCGTTAGTCAGCGTCACATGTGTTTGAAGTCAACGACGACAAGCGAAATAGGAAACCCTTGTATCAACACATGGGACCTAATTAAATATTCGTAGAGAAATGCGTGAACTGACCTCAATATTATATTCATATTCATACTGGCTGTTACACGCAACGCCTCATTGCAAATATTTGTGTCTATGTCTCAAAAGTGATGTCTATGTTTATTTAATGTTGAAAGTCCCAACCACCACCAGTATTTTGTGTTAACTCTTTTCATAAGGTAAGGTAGGGATAGATTCACCATTTCGAATAGTCAATTTGACAATACACCAATCAATAATTTACAAAAGGCCGGTTCATTCAAAACGCGGCATCTACTCTTATCAAATCTGTGCTGATGGCCTGGGAGGCGTCGCACGATGGTCTGTGAGTGTTCTATGATCTCTTGAAGGCATTCAATTGCGTCGATCATCGTATGTTAATTGTAAAACTGAAATTCTATGGAGTCTCTGGAACATCTTTGGATATGATAATTTCCTTTTTATCCAGTCGGGAGCAAATAGTATCCATCAACCTTGTCACTTCTACAAGTTCCTAAATAAAAATGGGAGTGCCTCAGGGTTATATACTGGGTCCTTTCCTGTTCTTAGTTTATATCAATGTTCGCCCATATCTAGTAGATAAATGTCAGATATAATTTTATTCGCCGATGATACATCGATTATATTCAAAATAAATAGAAAAGACAAAGAGATGATTGAAACTAAAAATACCCTCAACGTTGTTTCTAACTGGTTTTCTGCAAATAATCTTTTGTTGAATGAAGGTTAGACTAAATGTATTAAATTTTCTTTACCAAATGTTACATTTACTGAACAAATAGTTAAACTAAACAATGTAACTCTAGACTTCGTTTCTGATACAGTGTTCCTAAGAGTTACACTAGAATAATTCTAAATTGCAATGGGGGCCCCATATTGAGAAATTGTCATCTAAATAAGTTTGGCTTCCTGCGCTGTTTGGAAAATGAGGCAACGGATATAGCAACGGCTAGGCTGGTATATTTTGCGTACCACAGTGTTATGTCTTAAATAATGAATGTAGAGGAAGCGCGTGAGGTTTATAAGGATAGAAGCAAGTGATGTAAGCAATGTGATTAGCTTCTGCGATGGTATAAAGGCGTGAATGTATTTTTGTATGTAGTCTGCTTTGTTATTCGTGTAAATTCCAAATTTTAAATTGTGAACAATTGCTAGACAATGAAAAAATCTCAGTCCACGGTGCATTAATAATAATAAAATCGTTGGAGTAATGAATTTTTTGATTGCATTCTTCTATACAGTTTATACAAATGTCTTAGAAGGAGTCCCAGGGAAAAATAGTTCTGTCTACTCTTAATGAATGCGTGGCGTCAAGCAATGCGACAGAACTCGACCTACATCAAACTGACAACTCTTCAGATCTAGTTATGAAGTATGACGGTGTTAACTAAACCGTGACACATACTCCATTTTACTTTGTAAATTTTCCTTTCCTTTTATGTACCGGAAGTATTTTCACATTTTATATATACAATTTACAGAGTGGACGTGTTAGGGTCGCGTAGGTATAATATTCTTCAACTAAATAAAGCCACTTTATCTCCTTTGAGATACCCCTTACCCGTAATCCGTCATGTGTTACTACAGCCATGTATCAAAAACCCTCAGCTTAACCGTTAGGTTAAAGTGATGAGAATTTTCATGAAAATATTATTTACAAGGGTAAGGGGCGTCGTATGTGAAGAGTTTGTTTTGCAAATTACTTCAATTAACTTGTTTATTCAATAAATATATGTTGCTTTATTCATTAAGGTCAAAACAATATATTTTATCATAATCTTGGTATAAAAACAGGCTAGGTTTATTACTTTAGTACGAGGGCGGCACTGAAAATTTCGGGAATCAAGGAAGTGACACAACATTACTATATTTAAAAATGTATTTATTGCTTTTCGAAGTATTCTCCGCGAAATTTGACACATTTTCCATACGATGGAACCAATCATTGAAGCAACCATTCCATTCGGAAGTTGGGATCTCCAAAATGGCCGTTTTGTAGGCGTCCACAGCTTCTTCAGGTGATGAAAATCTCTGACCACGCAATTTATTCTTCATTTTAAGGAAAGTATAGAAATCATTAGGGCTTAGGTCGGGGCTCTACGGCGGATGGTCAAATAATTCTATGTTTTCTTGCTCTAAAAACTGTTTTGTTCTGTGCGCGGTTATTTTATGTATTTGATGCCAATGTCTAAAGTTGCCTGAATTTCACGGTATGTCACATGTGGATCTTCCTCAATCATCTTACGTACAGAATCAACGTTTTCTTTGGTGCCTGCAGTTTTTGGACGACCTTGACGGGGATCATCACTGAACTTGACACGTCCAAGTTGAAATTCAGCAAACCAGCGATAAATTGTGGTTTTGGATGAAGCTTCATCAGAAAATGCAGAAATCAACCGGTTAACACACTGTTTTTGTGTTAAACCACTTCGAAAGTCATAATAAATCATCGCTCTAGAATTTTCTCGAATCAATTCCATTTTCTCAACGACTAAACAAGATTGACAAGACCTTGTGACAAAACAATGGTATTCGATTTTTAAAACCAAGGAGTTTTCAATTAAAAAGATTTTAATATGTCAGGAACAGTAAAAATTTTCCATCCCCGATACTTTTAGTGCAGCCTATGTATGCGTGCATTACTCAAGATAGAGCTCATTTTGTAGACGATTTCACAGCTGTCATAGTCTATCTAGACGAGTAAATGATCTAAGATTTTTTAATCATTATCCAAATTTTATTTGTATCTGTTAATAGTCATTTCATTGAAAACATTGTTAACGTATACATTCACTATCGATAAATTAATGCCTTTTTAATTTATTTCGTTTTTCTTTTTTGTGATTATTTTGTTTGTAATATAGGATTAATAAGTTTAGGCACAGTTTTAAACAAGAGCTTTGTATTTATTATTTTGTAATTTAATAATTTTTATAAATTGAATTGAATGATACTTATTATCATTTGAAGTTATACATTTTACTATTTAACACAACTTCGGAAAAAGGTGTAGCCTTAATGAGAAGAAGTAGCGAGAAACTCATTGCCAATCAAGTCATGATTTATTCCTTTAATACGTATACATTCAGCACGTTTTAAGTTGATAAT
Source organism: Leptidea sinapis (assembly GCF_905404315.1). Lineage (NCBI taxonomy): Eukaryota > Metazoa > Arthropoda > Insecta > Lepidoptera > Pieridae > Leptidea > Leptidea sinapis. Next base: position 15,211,406 of record NC_066266.1, read on the forward strand.
TTAAAAAAACACTAGGGTTACTGTGTACAGTATTAACATCAATCCATACAAACTTACACGAGAGTGGGTCAGGGATTGACAATAATACTCCGCTTATAAGAACGAGTCTTTATTTGCGGTCACTTTTTCTGAACTTGCACTTCGCCGGTCTGCCGCTGTTCCTCTTTTGGGCGGCGGTACCTTCAACGCGTCACACTGCACTGAACACTAAGTCTCTTCTATCTTCTTTTTCTTGGAACATTTCCACTTCACTACTTCTTCTTTTCTTCTTCTTCTTCTTTGTACTTTCGAGTCAGAACTAGACCCACTCTCGTGTGAATTGGTGTCAGAAGTGGGATAATACTCCGCTTATAGGAACGAGTATTGCTGACGGAGCTGTTGAAATTATCAATGTCTTGAAGTTTGACAACTCTCGTCATATACGTCGAATCGTTGCTACGTGACAATACTATAAATAAATAAAATAAAGCAGAAAGGAAAAAAGAGCTTTCGACGTAGAGCAATACGATTATTCATGCATCGTGCTGCAGATAACATATACAGGCTGTATTTCACTTAAACCAACTACATAAAAGCACAATTAATAAATTTGTAAACATCTGAACGCAGATTTATTTAAATATTCTGGATAAAAAGAAAACAAAATATACAGTCGACATGTTTAAGTAACCCTTCCGAAGAATCTCATCAATAAAATGGCGCTTCAAGCACTTTTATTTAATTTAACCCTTTTAGCTGGATACACACACGGGCTCGCTTAAACGACAACACCACAAGTGTTTACCCTAATAAAGAATACAGTTTCAGATCTCGGGTCAGGGATAAAGGTTATTTGGTTATTATGCAATACTTATTATTATTACTGTGAAAAATATATTTCATTGATATCGTTGGTGAGAGAATTTTCAAAATCGGTTCAGACAATCCAGAGATTTCCCCGTATGACCTCCCAAAGTTTACATTCTTATAATACTTATAAATAAAACATAATTGAATTTAATATTTTAATATGCACAGCAGTTTAAAGATTTGTTGAACCGCGACGCGTCCGAGATTACTTCTCGAGAGAACATCTCTGTTAGTTTCATTATTAATGCCACGAAGGAATATATAAGACGTTCAGAACCTTGGTAATCTTTGTACGTATACATCTATATATTAGACTGAGATACCGGAGAAACACGAACTTCTTGCCGAGATCCAGAGTTATGATAACGCAATGCGTTTTTTATGACAATAAGGGATGAGAAAAGCAGTACGTTCAGCTGATGGTAATTGATACACCCTGCCCATTACATTGCAGTGAAATGCTTCCTAATTAGTCGACATAGTGTAACGTGGGCACTATCCGACTTCAGTGATGGTTTTGTGGGCTATTTATTAGCTATGAAGGAGTGACTGCGCGATACTTTTGTGAAAAAGGTATCAAAACATCAACACATGTGTATGAAAATACCATTCCTGAGCCTACTCAGGCTTCACTACCTATAGTGAAGCCCCTTAACAAGAACATGTTCAATAACCAAGATTAGTCCTTCCAGTAAGACTCGGCGCCGGGTCATAAAGCTCGGTTTACGTAGTCTTGGTTGGAAACAAACGTTTCGGACTTCATCAGAATTGAAGACTGGCCGTCGTCTAGTCCCAATCTTAATCCGCTGGATTATGATTTATGGTCAGTTTTAGAGAGTACGGCTTGCTCTAAACGCCATGATAATTTGGAGTCCCTAAAGCAATACGTACGATTGGAAGTAAAAACTTTTTCTTGGAAAGAGCGCGTCTTCTGTTGATAACTGGCCTCAACGTTTAAAGGACTGCATTTCAGCTAATGGAGACCACTTTGAATAAGCTTTTTATATTTTAAATTGTTTTATATTTATGTATTAAACTAATACACTGTAAAATTAATAAATGTTATTTGCAATAGAAAATTTTGTTTTTCTTTGTTGCACCACCAGCAATGTATCAGCCAACCAATGACAGCCAAATAAATTTCTGATAACGAGTTGTGATTTGTACTTTGACGTATTTTATTTTTTAAAAGTGCTGACCCCGCAAACGTTTTTTTTGCATATAAATTAAGTTCCCCGCTCGCTCATTGTATGAATTGCCATATGTTATGAAATGTCGTTGACTGAATTATATGTTTTGCAAATATTTATAGGTATTTCTGAGTCACTAAAATGTAGTTTTCGAATAAATATTCACCATAAATTATTTACTAAAACCTTCACCGAAACACGCTGCATCTTATGGTATAAGTATTATTCGAATCAGTTCTGTAGTTTTCGCAGTATAACTGAAGGACAAAAACGACTCTTCATATATAAATATTGTCATATTATTTTCACCTTGTGTTAGCATCAATAAAGTGGAATCCTTATTGGACTTTCCTTGACACATTACCCCCACCATTAAACACTTTTTTTCAGGTCTGTTTGGCAGGACCAATAGCCATTAAAACCCTCTGGTGAATCAAGAACATTAAATAACCCATAAAAAGTTATACATATACACCAAATACATTATTAATATTAATCTATCGAATAATATAATATCTTTGTAGCACTTTGAATTTGAAGTTTGAAGTTATGACAAACTTTGCAAAACGAGCTACTTTATAAATTAAACTTTGTATTAAGACTTACAAAGATACTTGTTATAAATTACATTTATAAGTTTTAATTATACTGTCAAGAACTCAAGACGGACGAGAGATGCTTGAGTTTAATTAAAAAATAAATTAATAAAGCTCCCTTACCTCACTGTGAGATTATTAAATAAAAGGGACTTAGTCGTGATTCAGACAGAAGTAAGATGGAGGGATGTTTCAGCAATTCAAAAGATGTCTTGAGAAAATGTTTAGTTCAAAATGATATTAGAACTCTCATATTTTAAGGCAAATATTAGAACAATTTAAAATCTAGAATGTTACGCAAATTATTCTTTCTTTAACCTATATTGTTACGAAGATCCCGGCCTATAGGCTACGAAGCTAGATAATGAGAATCTGGCTTTTCACAAAATTTTTTTTTTATTTGATCCGCCAAAATGTAAGCAGTATATAATTTAAATTTACACTGCTTGAATAATTAAAGTGACGGAGGGTGAAGCGTCCTTAAGTGAGATGCAATTGTTTAAATTCATAGTTGTATTAGAACCTCGCTTTAATAATGACTTCAAGTTTACTTTTTGCATAATAATTTAAATAATATAATCTATATATAATCTATATAATCTAGATCATAATATCTTCTAACAACCATAATATACATTTCACGGTGGCAATATTATTATTATATATATCGCTTTTTGAAGAGGATTATATCCTTAGCAGATGAGTATTTTGGAAACTCTGTTGGGAATTCATGTCCTAAATTATCGTTCCTTTTGTAGAGCTGTTACCCTGCACTCGCTTAGGATGTGGTAAGATGTTTCGTCCTTCTGACGACAGAGTCGATAACTTATGCTTTTAATTTTTATAGAAGAGGAGGACAAACGAGCGTGATCACCGCTGCCCACTTTCTCTTTCCACACCAGAGGAACCAAAGAAGTTGACGGCCTTTTGAAAAGGTGTACGCACTTTGTTTGAGGGGAACCGTGTCCTATCATCCTGGAGACACCGCACAAGGAACCTCATTCGTCAGCTTGGTTAAGCCACACTTCAAGATCGTGGGGATGATATCGTAATTTGTGGCGTATCGCGCGAGGGTTGTATTTGGCGGCAAGAATTAGGCCAACCAGCTCATTGGAACAATCTCTGTGACAAATGCGGCAGAAGACACACTATAAGACGGCGTTTCTACGCAACGCCAAGTGATCTAGCCGTTCACGGAGTCCTGGGTCCCCGAAAATTTGTGCAGCTCTGCGTTGCAAGCGGTCAAAAGATTCGACCTAATACTGACATATAGCCTGCAATGGCCACTGTTAGCATTCGAATTAAATTCAATCCTTTAACATTGGTTTTCAATAGTAAGCTCATTAGCAGAGGGATATTAACAATTTCTCAATCTTGAACAAAAGCGTGGTTTTAAGATATTGATAACATGAACATGAAATGTATATCATCGCAAGAACTTTTATGGACGTCAACTGGCACTCAGTGTAATGAAATATAAATACAGAAACATAACCATTACTGTCAACAACAAATTTGAATTAATAATAACTTCGTCCTTAAGGTCAGGGTCTGTTGGCGTTCTAACAATATTGAATGTAACAGTTGTGCTCTTTGAAGTTGGCTTGTAAGTAAAAGTAACATAATTGTATTAGTTTCATAAAAAATATCATTTGTTCATTAAAAAATAACTACACTATTTTTGAATAGAATTTTAGTTTCAATACTAATAATAATACCTAATAATGAAAGCTTTTATTTCAGTAAAGTATTTACAGTTTAAATTATTTATTTTTTATTTTTGACAAACATATTAATTGGTTTCGCGGAAATCTTGTGGACTCAGACGACATTGACAACCTCTTCTGTTTTCCCGACATTTTTTTTAATTTCGTCATCCCATCTTATAAATTACCTTCCTCTTTTACTACTTTTATAAGTGGAATACCTACAATTTACATATGTGAATGATTATTATTCACGTACACACTATTGTGTCACCTCCATTTGAGCTTTCTGGCGGTTGTTGTTACATCCTCTATTTTTGTTTGCTTTTTTAAAGTTACGTTTTTTATATTTATTTCGCTTTAAATTGTAAAAATTATAAAATAGATTTTTTTATTTGAATACTGAAATTAGTACAAGCATTGTAGTGGATGTGATCTTCTGTTATATGACAATCAATCCACTTTTAAAGTCCCAGGTGCTAAGTATATCAAGAAAGAAACAAGAAGACGATTACAAAATTAAAATATAACTATATTATGTAAATATTACTATAATATGTAAATATTACAATAATATGTAAATATTTCTATAATATGTAAATATTTCTATAATATGTATACGTATATATCTTTAATTACATTATTTATAATTTATTGTATGAATATTTTAGATGTATATATGTCAATATTACTATTAATTAGAAATATTATTTTTAATTTTAATTTAGTTATATTTTTATAATTTTTAAAACCCATTGTGTATTCATGTAAGTATTTATATTTCTGTTTTCTCTTATAAAATAAATAAATAAATGAGAAACACCTGTGTCAAAGGCCACGCCTTTCCATATCAAACCATGATTGATGGGATTAATTTCAAACTGAATAAATAACACAAAAAAATCAGTTAAAATGTCACTGCTCCTGTACCCTACATTTTAACGCATTCCCTACCTACCATCTGAGTGAAATATCGTTATAACTATATTTAGCACTCTATGGAGAAATAACAGTTTTGTTATACTAATATGAGTATCATAATTAACACAACGATCCTCAACAATATTGTAAAGTCAATTAAAATTCATAATCACATCTGAATAAACACCCTCATTACCATAAATTTCAAATGATATAATTAATTTTGTAAAACTTCTACCTACTGTAGGACATGGACTGGAAACAAACTGTAGTAACCGTATGTAATTATACTTATAAAACTACATGGTTACTGATTATAGAATTATACTTACAACCCACTCATGTTGAGGAATTAGCATATACCTACTAGCGTATAGCGTAGCGTATACCGCTGATAATACGTGACAAATTTTCATTTGTTAATGCGTGCATTAGTGGTTAGCTTCCAGGTTAAATCCAAGGTTGACTGATTGTTGACGACTTTCAAAATAGTTCAAAGTTCAGAGGATACCCGCATCACATTGATGTCTGGCATTCTAAAACCGCACGTTTTGCAAGAAATTTCTTGCCTCGCACAGCCACTTTGTGGAATCAATTACCGGCTGCGGTTTTCCCGAACAGATACGACTTAGAAAAAAAGTGTACCACCTTAAAGGCCGGCACGCATCTCTTGACACCTGTGTTTGCAAATGTCCATTGGCGGTTGCCTCACCCTACCTGCCGTGAGCCTTTGCCCGATTGCCCCCTCTTAGATAAAAAAAAACTGTAGACTCGATCTCGATAACAATCTCGAGCGATTGCCAATTTCGTGGTCATCTGGAAGGCAAAGCCAAATTGGCTTCAAAGAAACTGGGCGTCATTAATAGAGCACGGCAATACTTCAAGCCGGCCCACATACTAGCGCTCTACAAAGCGCAGGTCCGGCCACACATGGAGTATTCCTGTCATCTCTGGTCTGGCGCACCCCAGTATCAGCTCGATCCATTTGACTGCGTGCAACACAGAGCAGCTCGAATTGTCGGAGACACAGTGCTCTGTGAACGGCTGGATCACTTGGCGTTGCGTAGAGACGTCGCTTCATTGTGTGTCTTCTACCGCATTTATCACGGGGAGTGTTCCGAAGAGCTGTTTAACCTGATTCCTGCCGCCGAATTCCACCTTCGACACGCCACAAGTTAGGATATCATCCTCACCATCTGGATGTGTGGCGGTCCTCCACAGTGCGGTTTTCAAGGAGCTTTCTTCCACGTACTACAAAGCTGTGGAATGAGCTTCCTTGTGCGGTGTTTCCGGGACGATACGACATGGGTACCTTCAAAAAAAGCGCGTAAACCTTCCTTAAAAGCCGGCAACGCTCCTGTGATTCCTCTGGTGTTGCAAGAGATTGTGGGCGGCGGTGATCACTTAACAACAGGTGACCCGTACGCTCGTTTGTCCTCCTATTCCATAAAAAAAAAAAGACTCGCTTGCTTTTTCTATTATGCAGTATGATGTACCTCCGTGAGAGATGGTCTTCTATTCGCACGCTATGAATAAATGAATGACAGTATTTAATTTCACCAAATGTAGTAGTTTCATTGGCTGAGATAGATTGCTATTAACGTTATTGATGTAAGGTTCTAGATTCACCAAGTCCAGGCAGACTTAGTGATTGCGACTCAGGTGAGTGCCTGCTGAACTATGTTGGTATTCATTACGATTCCGTCTACGTACCAACGCACGGGCTTTAAAAAATAAAATGCAAATTACTAATGACTTTTTAATAAACAGGAAACAGTAAACATTAATTACTATATCAAATACACTACCACGTTAGGATATCCCGTAATGACAGAACATTCCAGTACGGTATAGGTATATTATAAATTATTTTCATTTGGAGAACGATCGAGCGTATATTCGGATCGTCTGTTAGTATATTATCCAACTACAGTCCATTCTCATCGCCGTAAATCTATTTTTTGCTTAAATCAGAAATGATCTACTCGTATAAGACAGCTGTGAAAACGTCGAAAAAAATTGAGATTAACAGTTAACGTATATTTTGAGCAATGCACCCACACTAAAACATTAACAAACTGGCCTGTTGTTATCGGTTGGCTAGCAGCAAGAGGCTCTATCTAGACGTATAAATTACGTAAGATTTATTGCTTTTCTGGTTTTATTTTAATAAAACATCTTTAGACAAAATTCAGCTAACGTTTGGTAATGTGTTGGAGCCAAATGAGTGGTGAAGTTGTAGCCCAGTAGAACAGTCAGCCCGCAGGGAACAACCAACCTAATTACGTTCTACATAAATATCAGATTCGCTTGGAGTTACTAACAGTGACTTATCACAACTTTGGAGATAATTAATTAAGTAAGGAACATGTAGCCTGTTAGTTTGTCAACATTTTGTGTGGCTGGGAATTGATGTAGACTCGAAGGTTTCATACTTATAAAGTAACAAGACTAAATTACACTATACACGGTTATATAAAATTACCAAAAAATTTGAACAAAAAACAACCAACATTAAAAACACTATTCCAAAACAATAGATAAAATATGCACTAAAAATTATGAAAATAATAATCAATTAATTAATCTTATTCGAGTTACAATTATTGTTATATATGGAGTTGTTTATTGTTAATTTTTAGTGAACCTGAACTGGAGTAAACTAACTAATAACTTGTCTAAATATGTGTAGACCTACTAAATTTTGCAATACAGCAATTAACGTAAGCGCATTGCAACATAAGAAATTCTGCCACAGATACGCTATTAGGCTGTTTTGACAAGGTAAATTAATTATAATTTATTTAGAACATATGAAGGTAAATATATTCACTGGCTATTTTCAGCAACTCGCCGTCTAGTGTTTGCCCATTTTACGTAAAAACGCCTAGGATTTAAGCGAAACACGTGTCGAAAATATTAAAAACAAAACTACCGTCTAATTTACGCTTCATAAAAATCAACACAGTTAATAATCGATTCTATTTTATTTGCTTGTAAGCTGTGCATTTAATTTCAAGGGTCATGTGGTATGGCATTAGCGTTCTAGATAAGTCCGAACATAATACTTTCAATATGATACTATATATTCAGAGGAGAATGCCGAAATATTATTCCCTTTTCCAAGTTTTTCTGGAAAAATTCCACACAGGCCGAGGTTTATACTTTGTAAGTTTACACGAAAGGTTCTAGCTGAGTTTACTTACTACGCGAGTCAGTAAAAACAAGAAATTATTGAAATTTTTCGATATTCGTTTAATATCGGCAATAAGCTGTTTTAGAATCTTTAATAGAGGATTTAAAGCAAGGGTGTAGATTTAGACTTAGACTTATTTACAGTGTTTGAAAATTTCAAACATCTTACTATTTTGAATTTTTTTTTATGATTAGTATTGATATGAAATAAAAAGAAGCGTTTTTATTTTTTTTAACTAACAAAAGTAATTTTGTTGCATCTTAACATACATTGTATAAAATATAACGTAAAATGCTGAAGCTGTAAATTTTTAAGATGTAATATTGTATGTAAGATTTAAAAGAGTAGCAATCAGTTTATTGCCACTTCTCCTCAACTTTTCCGAAGTGGTGGTAAATTTTTGACATTCGCAAGTGACATTTTGACCTCATTGAATAAATGATTTTTGTTTCTTTCTTTATTTTTCTTTCTGTCATTTTGTGATTTTTGATTGAAGCTTTTATCACAGAACATGACGGTTTTTACTTACATTAAGATTTCTATCAGGTTACCTCTACCAAAATTTGAACATAAATTAATTTTTTTGAGTTATTAATACATTGTTCACATATGCGCGAGTGCTGCGCAAGTACCTAAAGGTATGGTAATGACTGCATTCTGCAATTTAATGTGACGTTTATAACTCTACAGTTGCCAAAACGATACCACCATGTGTTACCACCAGATTGACAAGATTGTATTAAAAATGGCATTTAAAATAGGAAATGCTAATCTTGAACAGCTTACACCAGTGATGCTATGATGGATTTTTTCTCTCCAAAAGGAGAGAAAAAAAAACTACACAATTTTGAAGCACATAATATTATATAGGTATATAGGCCTGGATGGACATATTTAAAGGTAAAAAGGGAAGAATAATCCCTTTTTAGCGTCTCTTTAGATCTAATAGTGATATAATCACTAAACAAGTTCATTTATAATAATAAAATATACTGTCAAATGTATGTACGTAAATATAATGTAAAGTTTAATGTCATGTAAATTGAAATGCGCAGTGGGTAGACGTAAGTAGGAGCAAACTTATAAATCCGACGCAAGCTTTACGAGAACAAGGCGCAGCTTCTATGTTCACAATGTACTTCGTGACTAGACTGGTAAGCTTTACTTAGCACCGCGAAATATTCCGTCTTTTGCACCTATAATAGATTATACAGGACGTCTGACGGCTATGCCATATAGAGGGAAGTAACTTAAATATTTTAGTTGTAACATTAAGGCTTTTTTTAAATTTAAAAACCATTAACCACCTGATTGAACCGGGCATCGAACTCGCTACACGAGAAAAAAAACTTTTAGATTGATCATACCTATTGAAAGGCTTCATCATAAGACTTATCTTTTGCTACATAATATATCATCAGAAATAAACTAAGGAACCGCATGAAACGTTAAAAACGTTTAGTGTAAAATTTTGTTCGGAAAAATGAAAAGCTGACATTGTCGATTTAATCATTATATTATGTTCGGTGCCTGGTTCAATCATGTAGTCATTTAAAAATCTATGAAAGCATTTTAAATTGTTTTTTAAATTTAAATATATTCTTGTTTCAGTAAAATACTATTCCATGTGGTATAGCCGTGGGACCCATGTATAAGTGTATAACTTAACATGCTATTACGTTATTATTCTTACAACATAACAGTAATGATCTCACGGATAAATTATAGCAATATTCTTGACGACTCCCGGTCGGTTTACTAAAACCGACTGCTTTTCTCAACACTAGGGACGAGTGGAAATGACAATTCTGCTTGTGCACCGAATGGTGTTTTAATACATTTATGACAATGTATTTCATATCAAAATATTAGGTTATTTTTTTGAAATTTCAATCTAAAAGCATGTAGTTAACTACGATTAATCGTTAATTTCCCCTATTTCCCAATTTATTTATCTAGTTTCGAAAATAAATATATTCCTTCTTTCTTTGTGGTCAAAACACAAAACAAAATTGTTATTTTGACATTTGAATAACAGACTTAAATTAAAGTTTATCGTGAAACTAGGCTAAAGCTAGCTGGCAATAAATTTATATCACTGTCGGTGGATTCACGTGGTTTCAATGGACTCCGCTTGGTTCCTTTCCGTGACAGTTGCTTGAGTGGAATTTATTTTATATCACTGTGAAACAAATTTAAAAACTATTTGCTACTCTTTAGTTTGGCTTGATGTTAATACATGATTCCATAGCATTTAATATTATTCTTTTTTTTTGTTCCAAATATGGTGTTGTTTAAATGTGTTGTTATTTTTTTATTATTATGGTAATCCTGGTTTACCTTATTGGTTAGAGTTATGGAATATATCTTCGTACAAATGTTTCTACGTAAATCAGATGTACAATCAATCTAGTAATCTATTCAGGTAAATATTTAATATTAAGCTGTACAAATTCACAATAAATTTGTGAATACTTAAAGTTTCTTTGGCGTAACAAAAAAAATCATTAAAAAATTATTCTTCGTGCTATTTCAGTTGGCAGAAAGAACAATATTGTAATAAAGAAGGTATTAAATACATTAGATAATCTTTATTTTATTAAAATTTATTTAATTCTTACTCATAGGTAGTGGTACAGTAAACCTATGAGTTAAAAGAGGCTTTAAGTACATAAAGTATGATACAAATGGTCTAATTGACCAAGTAACGTCAGAGTGTTGATTTTGATTTGAAAAACTCGATTTTACCTTTGAATACCACTGACCACGGTGATGAAAATTTAACTAGTGTCGAATACTACAATTTTAATGTTGGCAAGTGAGATACATAAAACAAAACAGTAATATAAATTGAAACGAAACATAACTACAAAGTTGTAGGTCACTAAACTGCATACAGCTTGTATAAGTGAAGTACACTTCACTTGGGAGCAACTTGCTCAAAGTAATTTAACTTAACTTGCGAGTTTGTTAATTATATTTAAATGTCGCTAAGACACTGCTGAAGTTACTTCCAAGATAAATTTCCCTCTGTGGTGAAATTTCTTTTTACGCCGAATATAACATCAAGGCTCTATGTCATTCTGACATTTCATTTGAAAAGACGATGATAATAATCCTATTAATCAAGCCTCTTTGTTTTCCTTAACCCAATAAAAGCATAAAACCAAATTTTATACACTAAATAGAAACATAAAATACATGTTTTTAAAAAAAGTTAAAGCCCGTAGGGTGTTATAGGCCTCCTCCAACAGTTTCCAGGTTTTTCTTGTATTTTCTTTCACTGTCCATTTCAGGAATTTCCGTAATTTCGTCAACCCGACGGTCTTCAGAACAGCCTCTTGCTCTTGCCACTTGAACCTCAGTAGCCAAATGCGTCCATCTTTCATCAGTCAGTCATGTTACATGCCCGGTCCTCTTCCACTTCAGCTTTTTCATATGTTTTAGAGCATCTATCAGGTTGTTTTTTTTCTCTTATCTTTTCTAATTTTATTCAATCCTATAGCTTTTTATTGAGGATGCTCCTGTCCATAACACGCTGAGTATATTATATTCTGTCTACCCATACGGAAGACTACCTGTCTTCCGTAAAATTTGATTAATACTTTTTTAATGCTTACGGTGGCACGGTGTTTAATGTAATTCGTTTTTTGATATAGCTTACCGTTCAAACACAATCTAAACAGATTCCATTTTGGTATTGATAACAGTTTCATTATAAGAATGTTTAGAAACCAGAGTAGTAAACAACTGTTATGATGGGAACAAGTGCCGCTAAAGGCCGGTTCAGATGTCTCATTATTTTTAACGAGATGGTATCAAATTGCTACAGAAAGAAGAAGCTACTTTTACATATTTGCACACCTCATGAAATAAAAATAAAATAAATCATACCTGTAATAAAATTGTAAGCCTGCACATTGAATATTAAAAAATATATAATCTATTTATACACGTTGTACTTAAGTAAGCGAAGCAAAATAAGTAATTTTTGAAAATCCTGTCTTTTTGTCGGTCTGTTTCTTTTTATGCACTGATGTTTTTTTTATAATTTAAAAATAAATACGTATTTTGTTATTTATCTTCTGTCTCAATAAATTTGAATAGTCTTACATAAAGTATTTGAGGTTTGAGATGACTTTGCAAATCATATATATAAAAAAAAAGAACAAACTTTGTTCTTTTTACGTTTCTAAGAGCAACTGCTCTTAGAAAAGTTTTGATTTCTAGCTTTTTGGGATCAAACGTGACTAAGAACCCAGATTTAAAGAAAAGCTCATCAAAACGTACCGTAGTATGGAAATGGATTAAAATCTCAATCTCAGATCGCCAATTTAGCATTCCAATAAAGTATAGAAACCGGTATTGTAGCTACATAGTCTCTCACGTAGCACTGTAGCAAGCTACGAAATAGCTACTGTAGCCAAATGCTAAATCAAAGGCTTGTTTTTGTCGTGTTTGGTCGTTAGAACGTGCCAACTGATTGATTTATTTACGGAGATACTGATTTCGAGAGAAACAGCCAATGCTTTTTACATCTTTTAATAGTATAAGAATTGTTCGTGTTGATTTTCCGAGTGACGTTGAATAAATTACTTATTATACAAGTTATTATACAATGCATTATGTGATAAAAAAAATCATATATAAGAGGGAGCACGTGGTGGGACGTGGTGAGAAAACCATGAGTTACGTCAAGAGATCCCAGCCTTTATGGTGAGAGTATGCTATTTTTTTAAGGTCCCTAAGTCGTATCGGTTCCGGAAAACAACAGCCGGTAATTGATTCCAAAATGTGGCTGTGTGAGGCAAGAAATTTCTTGAGAAACCACGCGGTCGTGAAATACCAGACGTCAACTTAATGCGGGTGGTATTTTGCAATTTGACGTAATGTCCGGTGGTGGAATTCGGCCACTGGTATCAACCCGAACTAATATAATGAAGATTTTATTTACAAATACCAAATACTTATAACAAGTTATGTGTTGGATGAACTGGATTTGTCATGTGCGCATACCCAAAAGGACGAACAATAGTACCTATAACACACGGACCATTCAATTAAAAAGCAGAATAAGATAGAAACACTGGGTATTATTTGCTCTATGAACGATAAATTGAACTTACTACTAATTGGTGATAATAATCACTTTTTACAAATACCACTACGCTTAAACAAAAGAAATTTCAATTCAATATTACAATTGAAAGTGTATTCTGATATAAGGTTATGCAACTTTAAGAAATTTTTTTCTATGTATATTCTAGTACTAAACTAATTTTTCTAATTCTTAGCAAGATACAATTGTAATACTAAACATTAAAAGATCCGAAAATCACACAAAGCACAGGATATTAAAATATAATATTTACAATTACGTTAAAGAGTGCATTACTGCAGCGGCCAGCAAAAGAAACTGATGGACGAACTTGTAAATGTGGGCTGAGGCGAAGCTGTGGCACATAATTGTAAGTCCATCAATGCCTAATAGTGACCAAGCCTTGTATAGTACTTTGCTCAAATAAATTACAAAAGTTAAATAAAAACGAGTCTTCCTGCCTTTTGAACTTCAGCTGGCGTTAAAGTAACTTCATCACACTCATCTCACTTGAACTCATTTTTAACCGACTTCAAAAAGGTTGAGGTTCTCAATTCGACTGTTGTTTTTATGTTTGTTACCTCAAGACTTTCAACTGGGTGAACCGATTTTAATATTTTTTTCTTTATCGGAAAGGACGTACTTTGAGGTTTGTTTGATGAGAGTTTGGTGAGGTTTGACTATGGAATCCAAGACAAAGTAAGGAACTCTTCAATTTTTAGGAGCAAATTAACTATACTCAGCCGAATTTTCGATATGCTATCCGGATATTTGAGCCACCTCCTACTACGTCGTTATGGTCAAGTAATTGTCGTAGTGGAATATGATGATCAATGAAACTCTTTAAAGATTTACAGTAAGGTACTTCAGATTCACTAAAGATCAAAAAATAAAAAATTAACAAAAAAAACGACTTCAAAAATACTATTCCAAAACAATAGATATATATAATATGCACTAACAGTAAACAACTTTCTATTTTCAAGTCAATTAGAATTTTAAATAAAGCCTTTGTTATGTTAACTCCTTGGTTGTCATGTTTCAGAGTGAACGATTGTTTTATTTTTAAAATATACGACAAATATGAGTTTACTATGAAACTTATGTGGCCGCTAAAACACGACATATTTGGATTTTGATACAACTTTTGCGCTTTTGATAAAATAATGCTCACATTTGAGAAACTCACTTTGCTGTTAAAGTAAAATAGACTAAAATATCATTATAAACAACATTTAATGAAGTTCTCAGAACCGACCGTTACTAAGAAGTAACTTAATGTTTCTAAGGAGTAATGAACAGTAGCGCTCCGTTACAAGCTCGCCATCTCCAGGTATAAAATTACATTTGCAATATCCTACGTGACAATTTCACAGTTTCACGGTATAAAATTGCTTTTCCGTTAAGGTCCATTTGGAACACGCTCGAATATTAAGAATAAAATTGAATTTATGGAAACACATAATTGGAGCGCGCGGTTTTAATTGCTTGGTCATTATTTTGTGAATGTATTTCCAACCTAATACTTTAATTACGTTAATCTTCTCGTTTACTTCACTTTGTCGTATATTCGCCAACACCTAGTCTACTGTCAATAATTTATTGAAGTTAGGTTTAGAAATTTTAGAAATTCTTTAGGCGCGTTATGAAAAAATTATGAGAGTGAAATTTTAAGATGCGCGCGCATCACTGTAACACGTAAAAGTAACAGGGTGAAGTTGGTTCCTAAAATTTTCTGACGTTTGCGTCATTCGTTAATTATTTTTTTTTGGTTTCTTCGTCCATACAGCCGTTTTTATTATTTAACGCACAAACGACCTTCACGAGTGGTCGATAAAGTGTAACTTGGTCACTATCCTGCCTCAGTTTTAAGTTCAAATTAGAATTTATAAAACAAATTAAGTTTTTAAGTCGTAATATTTACGGCCAGTGCGCATATAGCGCGATACCAACGAGGTCTCATTAAATGTTATTTAAACTCTAAATTTAAAAAGTTAAAAATTTATCGAGTTAATGTATCGCTCTCTTCTGTAGCACATAACTGTATACAGCCTTCTTCTATTCTCTGGTTGTCAGTTGATGATGTAATGGACGCATTCCGTCCCGTCTTAGTTTTGTAACGTAATGAAAAAAATCGCGAATTTTATTAAGTAGCTGATAACAGAGATGTATTTTTAATTGATCCTTTATGGCAAAAATTATAATTATGTAAGAAAGCTTGGAATCAAGTAAAATCAGAATGTTACGATGATAAACCAGAATAACATTATAATAAATTATTCTCATTAATCTCAAACGGATAATGCTAGGGCTTTGTTTAACAAATGGGATATAATAAATTTATTCAATGAAAATCCGCGATTAGCCTATTTTGGTAGAGAGAATATTTATTTCAGAATGTGTTTATGACGATAGCGGCTGGAAAAGCCAAAATACTCCAAATTTAGACGAAATCCCTTGTTTCTAGTTCACTTTTTTCCTATTTTCAAATGAATGGCTGTGTACTGAACGCTTATGCTGTAAACGGTGGCTATAAATCAGGATTTCATAATATGATTCGTAAGATCACCACCATCTAGTGAAACTTTCAGAAAAACGAATTGAAAAACGTGGCTATTAAATACTTTTGTGTTCGTGGAAGTAAAAGTATTTTGAGTGAGCCCATCTGTTATGGAAGAAGGTTGTTCTTATACAATATTATTATATACGTTATTATACAATATTATTATACAATTAAATATACCTACTTTTAAATATCTACATCATAATATTCTCCACAGAAAGGAAAAACATAATTTATTCAGAACCTTAGCCAGATAAAACAAGTGGGCGTATTCATTCTTTGTATAAAACACGTTCATGCGAATACAAAAAAGCTTTTTAATAAAACAGCTTTTATTCATTTACCTGTCTCTTTAAAGGTGGAAACCCACTCAGTTCATTTGTATTCGGGCAAGGTCTGGCCTCCCCCTGTCTTGACAATCTACTCGTATTTTACAGCTTGAAAAGAAGTGTTTATATTCCAGTTGTGTGTTACTTAAGTATTAGAGACGTATGTGTACTTGACTTGCAATGTAGTAATAACAATAAGCTTTAATGAAGTAGTAACTAATAATAAACGAAATTCAAATTGCAGTCTGCTGGTCAGGTGCTGGTAACGTAATCTCTTTAAAATACTAAAGTTATTCTGTGACAGAGGTGCGTATCAGAATTCAAGTGAAGTACTAAATGCATAAGGCATTTGGACAACTTCTTAATGTGTTTTTGAGCCGACGGACACCAAAATCCCATCGTCTCCATACCAAAGTCAAAGTCAAATAAACTTAATTCAAATAGTCTTAAACTTAGTGCTTTTGAATCGTCATTATAAATATTTGATTTAAATAAATGGATCTACATTTAGTATAAAATTAGGAGATTTTTTTAAAATTCCTTATTTAAAAGCATATTATAGCTTAATAGTTATAATATTAAAGGATACTGTCTATTAACCCAACAAACTTATAAAGTATCATTTAATTGAATAGTATTTATTTCTTAATAAGTACAAAATTTGTTGTAGCAGATGTTCGAAGTGACTTACTTGTTGTGGATACAATGATTTTTCTACTATTGCTAAACGAGTAACTAAAACTTATGGGAGTGTTAAATATCAAAATATTGGATACTTCTCATTTGGTTTTTATAAAGCTATTGATGTCATTTTACTGATTATGTATCATTCTTACAATATCAGTTTAAATCATCATCATAATTATCACTTCAGCCAGAAGACGTCCACTCTAGATAAACGCGTTCCTCAAAGAACGCCATGACGATTGGTCCTGCACTCATCCAACATATTCCGGCGATCTTAACCAGATCGTCGGTCCATCTTGTGAGGGAAAATCTGTGGTATTTTGGACGAGAAGATTTTACGGAGCTTCCCAAACGTTGCCCATCCGAGTTGTATCGAAGAGTGACCTCTTTCCCGAAATTTTACCTGCCCAATTTGTAAGAGTTACATAATAACCGCCTGGTCACACTTAACTATTACACCCTGTTTATTAGTATTATGAAAATTTACACCAACAGACTGATACTTCTAAAGATCTAAGCACGTCAAAACAAACAAACATAACACTTTTCTGCTTTTGTTATATAAGTATAGATTTACATATCTGCCCCAATTGGGTTACGAAGAAAATTAGCAGGCAGGCACGGCCGTATCCCTGCTAATTGATTTGTTAAGGTCGAGCTAGCGGTCGCGTTACGTGTAGGCGAACACGTATTGAGAATATAAATTGACTGTTAGAACATTCTCGAAGCATTTAGTATGCGAATATATTAACACCGAATAGATAACATTTGTTTATATGGATTTGGAATGGCTACATTAAATAAACATATTTAGCTGTTCAACGTAATATAAAAAGAAATTATATTATTATAATTTCATATTATTAATTTCAAAGACCAAAACTTCCTTTCATCCCTCCAATTTCAGATTAGCAAAAACCCTTTCTCAGTGGATGCTGACGATATAAGATAAACCCATATTTGAAATGTGCTCAGGACATTTGGCGATACAATTTCATAATTTTTATATTAATTTCATATCTTATGCTGTACCTAAGCAGTTGATATTTCGTTTATTTTAGGCGCCATTTTGATATTATCACACCTCCGCGTCAAAAACAGTTGACAAGACTTTATAGGCATTTATATTATCTACTATACTATGATACTCAACAATTTGAATCTGAGAGATCAAGAGGTAAAATATATTATTATATGTTTTGGGCCTCGACAAAGGGTAAATATATCGTGATAACTTTTACCAACATTGATTTAATTCAAAAAATCAGGTTTTTATTAAATAAAACACGATTAAGTGATGGCAAGTCGTCAGATAGTACGCTCATGTCACCTTAATATATCACAGACCTGTAGACAGTTACAGCCCCCTATGGCGTACTTTACCGTGAAAAGCGTTACTTAAACGACTCTGGAGTCAGTACTTACCGTTTTACTTTTTAAATTATGTCTTTATAAATTGTTCGGTAAAAATAAAAAAAGACGGGGAACCTAATTCTTTCTAAGCTTTCTTCATTGAAAATGTCTTTAAGCGTCATTATTATATTATATATAAACAAAATGGAGGATTTAATGAAAGACAACCCTACCTCATATATTAAAGACTGTCTGATATGGTAGGTAAATATAGCAGATCAATATAAGATGGCGAAATATATTGATGAAATGATTTAAAACATTCTATTTAATATATAACATTATATTAACAGGCCTTTTATACAGACATAATTAAATGGTCCCTGTGAATACAAAAATATAAATCCTTAATTCTACAAAGGTGAAATAATTCAAGTATTCAACTTTACTAAGGTCCCTCGTTGAAACCCGAACAAGAAACATATTTTATATTAACCGCAGGCGAAAACCAACAAATTTATATTCCATTATCCAATGGCCGTCCCCACATAATGTCGAATATATCTTCGAAACTTTCCTGTGACGAAAATTATTCTGAATACATTAGTTATACGAGAATAGAGTATCGTTTCGACAAAATGTGAAGTGGCGTTGCCCAACTCAACTATTATATTATTAGTGAATGTTTGAAGCACCTCAATAACTTTTAGAAATGAATTCCTTTACATACGATAGACATAACACGACTTGACTTTAATTATTTGTTTAGTAACTAAGACCCATGTAACGCAATTTATTAATATAAAAAAATATGTGTTAATGACGCAAAAATATATTAAATTTAAAAATGACATTAAAATAAAACACTTTTTAAAACGCGTGTAATTGTAACTGTTATTACATTTTTTTAAATTGACTATTAAACTATTTACCACATTACTACCAATTTTTAAGAACTTTGTTACCACAATTCATACAATGAATTTCATTTCATTTCATCATTCGTTAGCAGAAGATTATCAAAATGGCTGACTATTATTAGGCAAATTTGAAATTAGATACGAGGCATTGTAATAGATACTTAGGGTGTATTAAACTGAAGCGGCTTATATACAGATAAGCTTTATTAAGTTTGAGTGTTTGTTACTGTATACTAGATTATATTAATATTTTTTTTAAACCTGTGCATTTCTTCTGAAAAAAATTATAAATTATAATTACTCGCAGCCGCGCGCTAAACCTGCACGATACAACGCTAATAGGGACGATGTTCTACTTACTAGAGGCCCCACGCTAAAACTGTCAGATACTACGCTAGTAGGGACGATGTTCTACTTACTCGCGGCTGCGCGATAAACATGCACGATACATCGCTAGTAGGGAAGATGTTCTACTTAGTAGCGGCCGTGCGCTTTGCTAGGACGATACAACGCTTGTAGGGAAGATGTCTTACTAGCAGCGCTATGTGCTTCATGCTACGTTTGCCATTTTTGACTCTCTCTCAATCGGTCTCAATCGCTCTCTCCCTCTTCTTGGACAAAAACGTCCCACATTTTCGTGTCACTTTATCGCCGTAAAAAGAATGCCCTCATGCGCGCAAAGAAGTTTGACTAAAAAACATACTCGTGACAATGCTGTGTGTGAAATTGATTGCATTGGGCTTACAAGGGCTAACTCTGGAATTATCAAACAAAATAGGGGCACAGTATATGTCGATATGTGGAAAATTGTCGTGAGTAACCTATACAATTGCATTCGTCCGGTAATGACCTACGTACTTACGCAGTTATTTTTATTTGTATTATGATAAAATTTGATACTACACGGTATCTCATTAATTCTTCTTTACGTTTTTTGTATTATTTAACTCCACGTCACCCTTATAAAAGCACTTGCAATGCTGAAGGTTTTGAGAGCGAAATTCTCGGAACAAACAATTCAACTAGAGTTCGTTAGCAGTTTTATTTCGTGAACCGAACAGAAATAATTGCCAATTAATACAATCCACATGCTCCGAATGCCTGTATATTTTTGAACGAAAATAATAATAGGGGCACGTTATATTTCGACATAACAATTCCCAATTATCAAGAGCTTGAACAAATAATACGATTTTAAAACAAAGTAAAAGTTGTTCTGTTCTATGATACTAATGTTATTCTTCAGGTTTTTTTTATTCAAATGAACATGCTAATCTTGGGATCTAAATGTTACATTTGAATTGTTTTTGATTCATCAATATAAGCTATCTAGGATTAGGTTTCACTTATCAGTGAGCCACAAATGTTGATTTTTGTGAATTATATCGGAAGAAAATGTGCTCTTATAGTACCAACACTGCCATAACTGGGAAATTCAACAATACTAAATCCACTCTTAGCAGGAAGTAGCTTCTGCTTTCGAGAATTATTTTTCTGACATTCCAGTTTCTATCACAAGTACTCTTGTCTCATCCACCAGTGTTGCTGAGTCACTTCTTTTGGAAAATGTTCAAGAATGTAAAAAAAAGGAAGCGGACAGCCGCATTAAATTTTTCTTGTACGATATTGCATTGGAATCCATATTTTTATTAAAAAAAAACTCAGGCGTACCTTTTGGAATGGGTCGTAGTTTTGACATACAAAAGTGATATTATGTATCCTATTTTGAAGAAAAATATCGGAATTTGAATAATATATGATAATAATATGTAAATGTACTATAATATAGACCTCTCCTATCGACTGCTATCAAGAACGAAGTTTGAAAATATGTTGCCAATATCGAAAAGAAGATGAAAGATTATAATAAAAAAAAAGAGTGTATGTACTTATGTACACGCGTTAGAAGTTATACTTCTTTGGCATATGGAAAAATAAATCAAATAAACACTCAGCCTTTAAGATTAACATAAACAAGTATAGATTTTTTTTATGTATACATATAATTTGTTAATATAACAGAAAATAAAAAAATTAATAATGTGATAACTTTTAATTATCGATGTAAATAAATTATACATACCGACAATTAACCTCAAATCTATAAATGCACTCAAAACAGTTTATTCAAATCAGTTTTTTCACTAATATTCAATATAGATATACTAATAAATTATTAGTAAATGCTATGACCATCGAATATGAAATTGATTTAATAAAAACACCAAAATAATATTTATTTATTCACACTGTTTAATTGTACTGTTACGAAACACGTGTTCTAAATATAAAAATACTAGAATATACAACTTGAACATAGTTATCGATTTTCATGCCACCTAGAACTAACTTCACGATGTAGTATTCAGGTGTCGGTGTGCGCGCGCATCGTAAAAATTCACTCTCATCATTTTTCTCCATCGCGCCAAAAGAAGCATAACTTCAACAACCGACTTCAAAAACATTATTCCAAAACAATAGCTAATATAATATGTACTAAAAAGTATAAAAATAATTGCGTATTTTTATAAAATTTAATTAATTAATCTAATTCTAGTTACGATTATTGTTATTTTTGGAATTGGTGTCAGGTCCGTACTCCTATACGCTAGTATATTTTAAATGTATGCACTGCAGTCATCTTATTTACTTCAATCTGGCGTAGGGGACCTGGGGGCTGGGACCTCCGCTTTGTTGAGCGCCACGTTTATTAAAAATAATGTATCACTAAAATCTACTCCCCTTTTTTTTACATATAATATATATCGGCTGTTTGCATGAACACAGGATGAAATATTAACGCACCAAGCCACAACACAGTTAATGGGAATTTTGATTGATGTCACCCGCAGGCGTTGTTGCGCACAATTAAACTGAAATTGACCGACATGTTGGACAATATTGTATTGTTCTTTATTCATTGCTTTTAAATTGTTCTTTAAAATTAAAACTCATGTTATTTTTGACACATGGTTATGTCAGGTATTAAGTTATTTTCATAAATCTCTTAAGATTATTAATAAATATATTTTTTCCACACGATTGTTTCTAATGTTTTGTTTTTTATACCTTTATGTTCAGTCTTGCAATCTATTTTATGTAGGTGCCTGTCATAGTACATAAATCTATACTACGTTACTATGGCGTTAAGTACTTTTCTTGGGAGGGGTATAAATTGATAAACTCGCGTCAGGACACGTGGCCTGATCAAAAACTCGTAAGACAGTCGTTGAAATTATGGATGAAAGATTTATACTAACTAATTAAAGTTCAGCTATTTCAACTTAATGATCATACGGTCATTGGACCAGTGGTTGAATAATTGTGATTGCGAAACCAAAATACCGCGAGGTCGAGGGATCGAATCTCAACCGTGAAATATTATTATTCTTATAAGTGAAGTATGTAAAATTCCCCCACATAAAACAAATTTGGCATGACGACAATTCTATATTTACAGTAACCAGATATATAATGCAGCCAACGCAAGACTAAACATATACCTACAGACTTTATAACAATGCAAAAAAAACAACCAAAAACTGGCTCCATGGGATGAATTTCCATGAGACCGAGAATTTTACACAATAAAACAACTTAATAAATATAAACAAATCATA
Source organism: Leptidea sinapis (assembly GCF_905404315.1). Lineage (NCBI taxonomy): Eukaryota > Metazoa > Arthropoda > Insecta > Lepidoptera > Pieridae > Leptidea > Leptidea sinapis. The sequence continues at coordinate 15,234,434 of NC_066266.1, forward strand.
ATAACATATCTAAACACACACAGACTCACACACACACACACACACATACACACACATTCTTAGAAGTTATACTTTTATTTTATTTAATCTGATTTTGATGTCTTGTACCGAGAAGTCTCTGACAGCTGAAACACAGTTCATACTAGTTTAGCTGTCTTTGCTCCCTGTTTTGTATGTAAATAATTAATAATATAATTTAGAACTATTTGTAACTATTTGTAACTTGTAATTACTAACTATTATTAATTATTGTAATGTTTGGGAAATAAAGTTATTATTATTATTCTCTTTATTATAATTTTATCTTATTTTCTACACTTATATATATAACATTTTTATAAAAAACAATATTACAAATATATATATATATAGATAAATATAAAAAAATAGAGTCCCGCCGGCGTTGGTTCACGACAATTCCGCCGGTGGTTATTATTATTTTGTTTCTTACTTCAGCTTCTATAAACCTATTGTATCAATTTTAGAGATTGATTGAGTTATGATGATGCTGGTAACCATGATAGTGAATGAGTCGTTGAAATTATGGACGAAAGATGATTTTTTGAGAAAACAATTATTTAATGTAAAATAATTCTTGTACTTGTGAAGTGTTAATTTTTTTTTTATGTATATAATATACAAATAAAATTTGAAAACAAATTATTATGAACGATGCGGGACTCGAATCCACGACCTCTGGCGTTCCGTGCCCGTCCAACGGAGCTTACCGTTCGAGTGACGTATCGTCATAAAATCTTGTATGCTTTGTTGAGAGAACCTGAGAGTTGAACAAATCATACAAGATTTTTTAATGTATCTTTTGCATTTAAACTTTGATTTTTGTACATAGTTTGAAGAGTTTCTTATCTCTACATTCTCATTTTTATTTAACTGGCTATCTCTGAAGATTCCTTAGGACGTTATATTATAATACCGTAATATTATAAATGCATATTATAAATAGAAACATGAATTATTTTAAATAGGACACAATATTTACAACTCGGTACAGCTAATATAATATACTGTAAAACGTAAGGACTATTCATATTAGGTGGGTATATTGTTGACATAAAGTCCATTTAATAGCCATCCATAATAAAATGGATTTTTTTTTTAAATATCATATCCCACAAAAATGTCAATTTTATAATATTTAAATAATAAAAAATATAATTGCAAATAATATTTTATGATAGTTATTACGTCTCGAATGGTTGTAAAATTCAGTAAGTATAAATAAAGTGCTAATATTAAATTCAACAAGCTAATAAAAGTTATGTAAGTCTCTGTCTGTAATCTATGATAAAGGCTTGTACCACGAATCATAATTCCCACCTTTGACATAACAAAGTCTGATATTACAGTCCTGGGTAAGATGAAACAGCTGTAAAACCATTGATTACGTTATTCAGAGTGGCAGTAAAACCTCAGGTAGGTGTAACGATCGTCATAAAAATGTCAAACGTCAAGATTTTGATGTTTATTCAGCCGTTTACAAACTCTTCGTGCCGTATAAACGGAAAACTTGAATTTATGATGATAGTTTTAGATAATTTATACGTTTAAATACAGCCTCTCGCTGATAGGCAAGGCATGACAACTGGCCATGCTTATTACTTTAGTGTACATTTAGTGACACTATGTCCTACACTCGCAATACGTCATTGTATCATTATTGTATGTCACGCTCTGTAATTAACAAGCATATCAATAGTTAGAATCAACTTAAGTTCTTAGGTATTGTCATCAAATAACAAATTATTTGAACAAATTATTTTAAGACAGTATAACAAAAAAAAAACCTTCACTGCTTTGTTGTGTTGTTTTTGAATAATTAATTACAAGTAATTAAGACAAGTCGTTGACAGTCAGCCACGTTCGGTATTAGAGAATCCCGTAGTCGCGGTCTTCGTATTATTATACATTTATAATAATTTATTATATATTTATATATATTACATATAATCTTACCAGGAGGGGGAGGGAATGTGGAAACATTACTGTGTTTCGGTGTGAAGGGCGCCGTTGCTTGTGAAATTACTGGGCAAATGAGACTTAACACCTTTAGTCTCAAGATGACGAGCGCAATTGTAGTGCCGCTCAGAATTTTTGGTTTTTTCAAGAATCCTGAGCAGCACTGCATTGTAATGGGTAGGTATTACTATTAGCTGAACGACCTGCTCATCTCGTCCCTTATTTTTATAAATAATAAAAAATATGCCAGCTTCAATTGAATAGATAACAGATATAAGATCCTATATTATACCAAATTTGGCGTCTCCACAGGGAACTCGTTCATTTACAGCAAGCCATCAGTTACTGGAGATAACTAAAATATTATAACGTCAAACGGCCTTTCCTTTCAATTTCAATTTTTTATTATTTTCTAGATTTTATATCGTAATCTTAACGTTTCGTTTATACTCTATCGTTTGCTTTGTGTTTTGCGAAAGCTTTTAATGTCAGTTTTCGGAGAAATAAATTCAATTCAATTCAAAAATATGTTTAGAATCGTGAAAGTAAAAGCATTGTAGTACTAATAATAAGTATAAATGAATAATTTTAAATAATTATTAACAATCATTAAGAGAAAAATTTAAAGAAATAATAATATTTCAACTGTTGCCTCTCAATATAGTCTTTTTTGGCGCCCGTTCTTGTCAGCTCTGAGGGATACATTTCCAAATGGGTGGTGACTGTGAATTTGACTTTCAATAAATGATTTCTTATTCAATTTTGAATAGAAATATTTGAATTTCTATATTTTGATACATGTAAATAAAAGTTATCGTTATGTTTTTATCATAATAATATTATAGCAATGATATTAATTTAAACTTTTAATTACATTTGGCTTCTTTACATAGAATATCGGCAAGGAATCTCAACTGCTTTTTCTATCGTGAACCAATAATGTGTAAGCATTACTGTGTTTCAGTCTAAAGGACGCTGTAGCTTGTGAAATTACTGGGCAAATGAGACTTAATATTATATTGTGTTTCAATGTGACGAGCGTAATAATTGCTTAGCCGCTCAGTATTTTGGGTTCAATAAAAAATCTAAAGAAAAAAGAAATCTAAGAAAAGTATCAGGATGATCCTGTTACCGGAGACTCTACTTTATGTTTTTAAAATCAAAGTAATTTTATTTTTTACAATCGGTAATAAATTTAGTTTATTCTCTCTCTTTACATTGAATAAATATATCGTTGTCTTGAAACCATAGTACAGGCTATGCCTAGGGTATCTTATATATCTTAATTTGTGTAATATATTATATTGGTTGGCAAATTATTTCTACAATTACATTTACTTATTATTAAAAAAGATAATTTACATTTTTAGTCTTTAATTTGTGGAAATTAACTAAAAAAGAATATACTATATATATATAAGAACGTGTTTCTATATATAGATTTTATAAAAAATAAACAATCCGGCAATAGCAGCTTAAATAAAATGTTCAAACATGTAGAATCCTATAAAAACATTCAACATAAAATAAAACAAGAGCTTACACGAGTTTTCCATTACCGAGAATATGTATTAAATTAAAAGTATTTCAGTAAAACAAACACTAACCACAGCTAACGAACTCACAGTTAACTCACGTTTTAAATTATCACGAATGTAACATAATTAAATAGAATTATAAACTTTATTTGCCTGTTCAAATATGTACCTGTACTTCAAACATAAAAAGACCTTAAATAACGAAACCTTAACTTGACACAATGGGTGTTAAGTAAAGTTTATTGTTTATCAAAAAGTTTATCAATTATTGACGTACTATAAACAGCAAGAATTATATTATAATCCCAGTCGCCTATTAAAAGGTCATGTTTAGCAATGGAAATATAATTATTTACAAAAATTATTAAAAAGGTCAATTAAGTTACACACATTTGTTAATTTAGTGGGACACTTACCTGAAATACGACACTTCATTCTTTTTTAGATTGGATATGCTGTTATTTTTTCACTTGCGCGGCGTTGTATTCAAAGCGCGGTCAAAACACAACTGAATGAAAACTCTGCCTAATAGACGCGTAGGCAGAGTTTTGCTTCAGCTACTTTTTGAGTGTGATTGTGAGTCTTGTTATTTGTTGTACGTGAATTGTTACAAGACGTTTTTTGATGGCAGGGTGATATCCGGCCACAGTATGGACATGCTCTAAGTTGAAATGTAAGGCCATGTCCACACCCAACAAACAACGGTACATGAAAGGTCTTTCGTATCTTCTAACTCTACGTGCCCCACATACTCCTCTTTTACTGTATACTTTTTTCGCCGGTTTTGATTTCAATTGAGATACACAATCTTTTAACATCTTTTATATTAGCTTGACCTGTATCTATGTGTTGTATAACGGAATCTTTTTCACCAAATTAACCTTTTTAAAATGTTATATTGAATTGAACATGATATTCGACCCCGTTGGATTAATTTGAAACACTCGACTAGCACTGTCAATTTAGTAAAATATATTATCAATCCGGACCGAAACAGACCAAGAAATAGCGATATTTTTTTGTCCGACACCCGGTAGTGTTTTCTGCCAAAGACCAAGCCACGTGCTAATACATTGTATACAACAATATGATCATCAAAACAAATGCAATACAAAAAACATTCAAAAAAACAAATGAAAATGTATTTTATTGTAATAAACGTTCATATTAATACCTATATTTGTAAAATTACTCTACTTTCACCATATATACCTGAAAATTAAATATTTATGGCATTTAACATACCCCATGGATTTTTTGTTATTTGTTTGGGTTCTTGTGACTGTGGCGCGTGGCGGTGGAGACGATGGCTGGTCCACGCGTCATGCTTGATAGTGGAAACTCTACTTCATGTTTTTAAAATTAAAGTTATTTAATTTATGTATAGTTATATATATTTGTATAAACATTAAATGAATTCTCAACAAATGTCTATATTTATTTATAGTTTGTGTGGATTGACGACTCTACTGTGCTAAAAAACTGTTGTCTTTATATTTATTTATATGACTTACTTGTGTAAGCCATTGAGAATTAGATGTTTGAGTATAGTTGCATGACTTTACATAATTATGTGCTTAAAATAATTTACTAAACGAAGCAACTGCTATGTGTTGATTAAGAAGGCATTGAGTTTCTTTTTCTCACACTATTCCGAAGGCAAATGGTAAAAAGTATAATTTTTGATAAATTTAAGAGTTATTTCCGAAATGAATAAAATGATGAAAATGATGTGTGTCCCTAATTGTGGGCGAGTCATTAATTAGTTGTTAAATGTTGTACAACTGTTATGTTTTCACTTGCTCATATTTTCTTAGCTTAATAAGCTGATGTCCCTGTACTGTGGTGTAACTATAAATGTTCATTCTCACTTACCAGCTCTACAAACTTCTCATTAGCTAGTACTTACACTGGTAATACCCAGCAAATTCTCTGTGTTTATTTTTGAAATGAGCAAGTCTCATATTTTAATTAAAACGTAGTTTCCAGCGCCATAGAAAGTTTTGAAAACGAATGAGTTGGTTTTAAGAAATAGTTGAACAAGAATTTATAATTACCTGCGTCAGGAGTTTAAATTTGGATTACCTACATTTGAGTTTTACGAATATGATTATTGCACTTTTTTGAGTAAGAATAGGATTAAATTTATTGATATCGATATTTTTACACAATAAACATTGTCATTAGATAGTAATAAGATTTAATACTTTACAAGCTTAATTTAATATATTGTCTTAATTCGCGACACCATTCGGGGCCTCGTTGGATCAAATAAAGTCAAATATACTTTATTCAATCAAGCTTAAACTTAGTGCTTTTGAATGGTCATTATAAATATTTGTTTTAATTTACTGAAACCACCATATGTTCGGAAAAAGTAGAACCCGTGAGATGAAAGAGTGTTGCCTCCAATATATGAATCGCGTTCAAAGTTAAAAGCGTATTAAATATCAAATATGTCTTAAAAGTAATTAAGAATAAATTGTACGAATATAAATTAATAAATTGTATGAGTGATGCAACAAAAATACTCAAACGTCAAATACTCTAATAATTTAATAATAAGTAAGTCAAAAAAATTAACGTAAATGAATTCCGTAAAATTATATCCAAATAAACTCAAATTACTACTGAGAATATAGTAATTATATCTATTGTTTTAATTAAGTGCAGCTCAGCCAGTTATCCATTTAATATACTGATATCGTATTATTTGTCAATTTTGTTCAAGATGTCTTTTTGTTCTCAGAGATGTCGCCGTGCAGAATGGCGACGTGCGTGTCAGCTCTTCTGGCTCTGAGCTGTGTCCGCGGCGCCCTGTCCCTGGACATCAACCGGCTCTACGGACATCACACCAAACGATCTGGTTAGCTCCAACTATCCCTATATATAAGCTTTAATATGTAGATGAACATTATCTTTTGTTATTTGGTAGAGTTCTCGTGACAGGCGTCGTGAAGCTCGCTTAATGCCACTGCTTGTGGCGGCGACGATCGTTCCCTTCCCTAAAATATGCCTGGTCCATGCGTCATGCTCGTGAACGGGCGCTGCTTGTGGTGAATGGATGATCCTCTCACCGGGAAATCTGATTTATGTTTTTTTTTATTTCTTATATTTTTTTAAATTGAAGTTGTAATATTTTTTTTATAATAGCTAATAAAATGCTCGCATTATGCCTTTATTTTATTTACAGTATGTGTGAATTGATACATCTAATGTATTGTACTTTTTAGTATGTACTAGTTGACAATTAGAACCTGTAATATCATTCAGTTTTGAAAAGAGCAACCTTAGAGTTTCTTGCTCGTTCTTCTCTAAGCAAATCTGCACAACGAACGAGCTTTATGAAAAATGACATATTTCAAGTGTAATGAAATTTACCTACGAACTAAAATATTTTTTATTTTGCTTTGGTTATATTAATATTATATGTGAAGTTTGTGACGTTGAAGGCCGTAATCTCTGGAACTACTGAATCGATTTTTAATTTAGCCACGTGAAAAGTAATAAGACTTTTTCGTGGCAGTCAGATTTGTAAAGTAAATCGGAGAAAAGGGTCGAATAAAAACAGTGTCAGAATTTTTCTCCTCAAGTTGTGCTCATCAAGGTAATATGTATTACGTAGTAGAAAATGCATTGCGAATAAATTACAGGGCGCGATTTGAATAAGGCGGGCTGAGCAATTTGACATTCACATTTACTCTATATTGATACTCGTATATACTAGCTACAATACTAGCTGACCCGAAAGACGTTCTGCCAATAGAATAAAATGTGATGGACTTAAGTATTCGGGAATCATGTAGTCTAAAGCCATCGGAAATTAATGATTTTATGATATTATATAATAATAAACTGATAAGAATTAATATCAATTTGTCTAAACAACTTTTACATTACCGCTTTATATGTAATTGTTAATTTTTAAAGTATTAAAATGGAACTAGTATGTTATTCTTAAAAGATATGCCATCCCGGACCTTTCTTTAGAACTATGAAAGATACACAATTCCACCATACATTATTGTATTATATCTCAATGGGCTTGTAAGAAGCGATACTTGTAATTAATGATAGAACTTCACCCCTACTACAATCGTCCACGATTAAAATGCGACATGCGAAAAAAATTGGGGCGATGTAATAAAAGTTTCACTTTAATATAAAATATAGTTGCCTGGCTGTGCCTCGTTTTGGAGAAAAAGAATTTGAGTGAAAGTGAGTATAGATTCTGTCACGCACAGTTATTGTATTAAAAACCTTAATACACATTTATGTGTTTAATTGTGTAAATTAGATAAACTAACTACATCATAGCACACAATGTAACAAATTGAATCGTGTTTCGCCTGCCTAACATACAACATGTTAGGTAAGTGTAAAGGTCAGCGCTCACTTAGTTATACCGAGAACTGGGCGTGTTTGCTCGTGATGATTAATGATCCTTGTAATGTAAGGGTACAAACTTAAAGGTCATAAAGATAACACTTTAATGAACTTTATATGTTTAATTAGCACAGAATGTTCACATGATTATAACAGCTTTACGTATAGCCTTTTTTTTTAATTATTTTACACAATTTGTTATTTATTATACAAAACCTGAGAGCTGAACAAGACATACCAAGATTAACAAACAATGCCTCACTCGACCGGTTACTCAGTTGGTAAGTGCGCTCGGATTGAACCCGAGAAGTCGCGGGTTCGAGTCCCGCATCATTCATAAATTTTGGTTACAAATTTAATTTGTTGATATATTTTATTTCAAGCTATCTTGTGTGCATTGCTGGTTTTCATTTAATTGTTTGCATGGGTTGGTGACTTAAAATAATTTAAAAATATAACTTATATATTGTTAAAAAAATTACAGTCTTCATTATTTTTTACTCATGTATTTGTATAAACAATTTAATATTTTATAGTAGGTGCTCCAAAGATTATTTTACCAAATACTCGATAATTTGACTAAAAACTTTGAAAAAAATTCTTATGATTCACTTGTTATTTTTAGAATTTAGGAGGAATGTATATATGTACATGGTTAGATGGGGAGAGCTTGATTTTTATTTAGATATTATATATTTGATATAGCATGTGTTAAAATGCCACGATCAAAAAAAATATAATTCATTGAAAAATATATTCTATCACACATTGATTTTAATTTACATAGACATACATCTATTTAATATATTATTTAGTATGAATTCATATTTCACTGCCTTACTGCCAAACTGCATTATTTAAACCATTTAAAATTGTTTTAGAAAATACTGGTTTTTAAATTTTACTGAATTTAATATTAATTCGTGTTACACATCTGTTTTAAGTATTTCTAATGACATCTACACGGATTACATTACGTATATAACTACAGAAATTAAATAATCATATATCGTCTTAATATCACTATCACGTGAGACTCATAAATGTATGTACTTAGTGCTTAATTTAATTTTATTCATATTTAAAGACTCGAATGACTTAATGCTTAAATATTATATTCACAACACACACAATAATACAATATAATATATATTTTTTAATCCATTTCGCTCTACTGTTACAACTTTGTTAGTGTATACATTAACATGGAGTATACTCCAGAGCTTCTTGAAAATATTGACAAAAACAAGCAAACTGACTTTCGACAGGCTTTCGACGGAGTGGACCATTAACTGTTACTAGAAAAGCTTTTATCTTACCGCATATGTGAAAATGTTTGACATTGGTTTAAATCTTTCATAACCAAATGTTCTCAAAAGGTTGTCATCAACGGATATGAGTCTGACACAGTTCTGGTAAGCTCCGGAGCTCCCCTTCTTTTCATGTTATTTATAAATGACATCAGCTAATGTTTTCAATTTAGTAATTTTCTTCTGTATGCTGATGAACTTTAGATATATATTGGATGCATCAACCTTTAGAGCTTTTTTTAGAGAATTCATTGTTTGTGTAAGTAAGGATGCTTCGTGAACACGGTGGTCGTGATTAATATCATAATTCGTACTTGCATCCAACAATTACAATGATTTATAAACTATAGAAGGTCAACCTGGCACTACAAACAGCACTCGTTCACGAGTTGACGCATGGACAAGCCATCGTTTCCTTCAAACATTTCAGGGTAGAAGTCGACACGGCAAACGACGCCGCCGCAAGCAATGCCATTTCAATGAACATGATTCACTGAGGTCAATTTATGATTTTTTAGTATAACAACATCAACATCTGATTTGAATGCGTAAAAAGTATGACAACAATTGCACGTACTATATCGTACACTATAATATTTTTAGAGCTGCTACTTAAATGTTAATTTAGATAAAAACGTTCAAAGTCAATTCAGGCCAGATTTCTAAAATAATATACGTCGTGTTTAAGCGTGCGAGATAATAATTAGTGCGCAGCTCGGATTAAAAATCTTGAGGAAGATAATTAAAAATTTGCGTTTTGATCTTGGCAATTTTCTACCGAAAAATTAACCAGTTGTAATGAATGTTAGCAAACTGAATGAGTAATATTATGTGTCCACCTGTTTTGATTTTTTCGCTTATTGTTATCGGATTTTCATACTAGGCCTCGGTTTGTGGCCTATATGATTAAGCCATTTTAAGCATTTTTTGAAGTACTCTAGCACTTAAGTGTCCGTGGCAAAAATTTACTCGCGAAAAATTACGCATTTTTATGGTCGTATGCGAGACGGCGCACTGCTTAAAGACCGGGTAAACAATTTTGGTCTTTTAGTTGACAAAGAGTTTAGTAAAAAGCGTTCTGATTTTTGTTATTTCAAAATTACTTAAGACAGTAATTTATATTTAGTAATGTATTATGTTTTTAAAATTTTATCATCGCGGAACTTTAACATTGCAATTATTATAACGGATACTCACGAAATATATTTTATTAATTCAGTGCCGATATTTCCACCTAATTACATGAAACGTGGTCGCGGCGGAACTGCAGTGGCGGCGAATAACTCTTGACACATGGACACTTGACACTAGTACATCAATCTGTCCACGTGGCACTCAATTCGTTTTGGGCTTTGATTCCCTAATTCACGACACACACTACTAACGACGTCTCATCGACTCGACGTCATGCAATTTAGATCGAAATGTCGGCACCAAATTAATAAAATATATGTCGTGAGCTCCCGTCATAATAATTACTGTATTAAGTAAGTGCATTCAAAATGGTAAGAGTATAAGTAAAATTAAATATGAAGCAGTAATGTGTAAGCATTACTGTGTTTCGGTCTGAAGGGCGCCGTAGCTAGTACCTATAATTACTGGGCAAATGAGACTTAGCATCTTATGTCCCAAGGTGAGGAGCGCAATTTTAGTGCCGCTCAGAATTTTTGGGGGTTTCAAGAATCCTGAGCGGCACTGCATTGTAATGGGCAGGGCGTATAACATTTATCCAACACTGTCAACATAATGGCAATAAACAGAAAATACTAAAATTATGCAATAGTCACGGATGGACTTTTATTTTTAATAGTAATAAATAGTTAGCATTATACATACCGTAATTTCTAAGAAATCTGTTCTTTTATTTACAAATTGGGATTGCTTGCACGTTGTTAGTAAAGATCAAGGAAATGAAGATGATAAGACGGATGGGCTAGAGCCTCCGCCGAGTATTATAGGAGCTCTGGAAGCACCTAGATTATTGGAAAAGTACTTCCTTTATCACCAAGATTCCTCAATATCGGAAGATTTGAATAAAATAAGAAAAAATACAACAAAATTACTGGTGCAGAATGAGACGTCAGACAAAAATAACAGACTACTCTTATACGCAATAGCGTTCAAAAAATAAAAATAATTGTTTTTTATTAATTACTAACACTAGTCAGAAAGAAACTCTTTCTTTTTCTAATACAGATTTTAATGTGAATTAGACTTAGATTTCAACCGCAGTAGATAAATTAATGGGGAGCTATGAGCCACTTCGTGGCAAGCCGCCAGCTAATTTTGAGAAACTAGGATATTTTGAGAATATTTGTAATTGCCAAACAGCATAATATAAAAATAGCTTCTTCAGTTCTTGAAAACAACTTTCAGTAAAGGCTAAACCTTATATATTTTTTTATTTTGTTGCTTTCTGAAGTAGGTAAGACAAGCTACTTTGACGGCTACCATTTCCTTTATCGAACAGCACACTATCGAGCTGTCCAATCGCTTGACGTAACGCGGTTGACCGATATAGCGGCAGGTGGTCACTGAATCGAATCGCTTAGGCGGCCAAACGCTAGTGGATAACAGGCTTAAGGTCCAGTGAGCAAATGGCGCACGTTTCACGATGGTATCATATTACAGTGGAAATGTGTACATCATTAAAAAAGGTTCCAGTTTCCAATTATAACAGTAATATTTAGTTATCGTGGGCATTAATTATGTAACGTTATATTTATTATATGCTACTAACTCTGTTTTAATGGTGTTAAATGAAAATTTTACCTTAGATGAGATCGTTGTTCGTTTGGTCTCTGTTTCGCATATAACATAAAATGGGCTATCCTGATTTCGTGAGGATTTAATTAAAGTTTATAATATTATTACGAATATAAGATAATGACGAAGACGGGTTAAACGAAACATTTACTCGACTTTTCTAGAAATGAGGCATTTTCAGCAAACTGAAACATGATTTCAGGCAGTTTCAAAAGAGGCTCTAACATATAGAAAAAATGGAAGTACCACATAGTAGCCCTCATTTTCAGGAGGTTAAAGCTGTTTTTCGGGAATTTTCAGAGCAAAACTAGATACTTTGTATATTTTTCAATAGCCCGTTATCAGGTATTTTAGGACTAGTTATACCTCAAAAAACGGTGTGTGCTTTAAGACCATAGAAGATGAAAAGAGAACCCTCATTCTACGCAAAGCCAAAGAGTCAAGCGATCAGAGAATACCAGACTTACAATAAACTTCTTAGAGGCCGTTTTGGCCTTTTCTTCTAAGTGAACACGAAACTAGGTGTGGTGGTTAGAGGAGTGATCTCGAATTGAGGGGAAACGACTAAAGGAGACTTTTTAAACACAAATATCATATGTCTCTCATCGTTAAGGGCAGCGTTTCATAAGAAATGTTTTGCTCAAACCTACTTTACAAATCCGACTACCACATAAAAGTCTTTTAATCTTTCCATTTAATATATAGTCTATGACACTCACGCATAATATAGCTTTTCTTGATAACAGAATTTTCAAAATCAGTTTAGTAGATCTATAAATGATTCCCTACAACCTCACAAACTCTTTATAATATTAATATAGAGTATAAAAATGCAATAGTGTTAGTATCTCCAGACACATCTTGTGTGTGCGGTGTTCACCGACTTTACCGCAGCTGTAATTCCCCGCTGAGTGTGCGATCCGCCTTATCTCCCCCACGCGCGGCCTTGGTAGTTCTTGTTACTAATTGAGTGCCGAAATTTACTTCATGCTGTGGGTGTGAATCTAATTATCTTGGCATGTGTTACAAATAATTTCTCAAAATCTGTTTACACGTTTCGCTTTTCATCCATGTCTACGCTTTTCCAGATATACGTCATATCTTTTAAAACTTACCCGAATTAGTCAGATTTAAGGACTAACGCGTGCTTGTTTTAATTTGTAAGCAATTGATATGGTATATACTACCTGTGCTGTGAAGGATTGCACATCGGCATCCTGCATATGATTTTGTATGTTATATATTCAACGCATAGAAACAGAATTATCGAAATCGAATTTATAATGTCGATTTTTACTTCCTCTACTGGGAACAACATTGGGTTCAAACTGTTTCAGCATTTGAGCCTAATATAATTTAAGACCATGCGCATGCTTCCCAATCGACCTTTTGTTAAAATTATTTATGAGACCGCGATTTTTACATAATATACCGCTAGGTACAGAAAACATCCTTAAAGTTAATGTTTTATTAAATATAATATCATTTTGACTGTCAAAGATAGCATGTGATATAATGAAACTAACAATTAACTTTAAGAATCATTTAAAGTTCAATTAGAATAATTTTAAATCTTTTAAATCTAGATACTAGAAATATTTTGCGGTTGCCCATTTATAAACGGTGATTTACAAATATATTTATTATTCATCAATTACATTATTTTCTATATCATTTCAGCTGGAAGACGTCCACTGCTGGACAATAAAATAAGGGATATAAAACATTATAAAACTCTATTTGATTGGAGCTCTGCGAAATTACTTTTTTCATTCTTTGCTATGAAGAACTTCCACAAATTATTAATAATATCATTACTATATTAAAGTTAATTATAAAAAAAAGTAACTGTGAGAACCAAGTGCGGCTTTTCGTCAAATATCAAAGGCGGCGACCCGCAGCTATTTTTCAGTACACTGCGGTTCAAGTCTTCATTTAAACTTCATTGCGTTATAATAATAATAAATATTATAAGAATATATTTAATAATAATATAGAATTTAAAATAGCTTTACAATAAAGGTGTGGCCTGAAATAGAGCAAATGTTTTATTTTTTCATAAGGAGCATACTGTTAGCAAAAATAACGGCCGTTTGTACATTTCAACCTTAGTTCTTGTGTCTTTCTGATCTTGGTTGTAATCTCCTATAAGGTCCCATGTTGCTGATGGACATAAAAAAATACAACCCAAAATCACATTCAGTACGTTAAGCATGGTAAATTAACTGAAAAATAAAGAGGATTTGTTTTAAATGATGTAAATAATGTTTAATAGCAGAATAGCGTGTTGCGGCTATTCTGCTCATTAATAAAAATATTTAAACATTTATTTGCATGAAACACGGTATTTACAGGCAAGTTTTGACTTTATGCAAATCATAAAAAATAATTGGAAACCGTTTTGAAAAAATTATCAGTTGCAGTAGAACTGTTTTTCGTGAGTCATTTTCAAATTGCATTTTTAAATATTGCATGCAGCGCCCTCAATATCCTGACTATCCCTCTGGTGTTGCAACAAGGATATTTTTTCTACAATTCAATTATAAACTTCGTTATTACACTATAGTGTGATCGTCGCACACCCATCATCATGGGGACCCAAAGTACGCTTGTTTGCTATACTAAGTATTAAACTATAATACTAGCCAAGGGAGTAGCTAGGATTTTGTTAAGGATGGAGATGTGGAGATTGTAGACAAACCAAGAATTTACCTAAGGTAAATGCGAATCCAGATTCAACCATTCATAATACAATCATATAAAATTCACCTGCCAATAGAATTAGCTTTGATTTTGTATATTAATAGGCTACCTACATAATTTACTCTCTTTTACTTACGCAAAGGCATAATATGTGCGTTAAATTCCCTCCCCGCAGACGACCGCGGGTCTAGTTATCCATTTGTCGCGGTAAGCACGTTAAGATATTTTATTTAACAAAACTGTTAAGCCACGACCCTAATATATTAATAAAACATGCATTGTGTTAACAAACACGAAAACACACACATCTGCTATATGATAAGTAAGCCTTCTTTGTCAAAGAAGCTTTAATATATTTGTTAAATTTGTGCTCAGTGAGTACTAGAATACTGTCTGGTACTTTATTGTACAATTGAATACCAAGACCTAAGAAGGAGCCCTTAACTCTAGCTTAATCTAGTTAATTCTATCTTAAATTGGATGGATTTAAAGCACATTTTATTAAACAATAAAAGTGATGACAAGTGTGCGAACACCTTAAAATAACCTTTGATCAACTTTAGTACACAGTACGGGCACAATATTGATTCTAGCGAAGGAGGACAATTTAATTACAGTCCACCCTCCCCGATATTTGATAGCGGAGAATAAATAATGTAGCCTTGCTAGTAATTATAACATTTTATATGGAAATTGTTTTAAATTTGTGTCCTTACATTAGTAATTTCGGAAATGTGTACAATCAATCACAATGTACCGAGACAACTTATAAACTGAAGTATTTGTAAAAAATATTTCATTTTTATGTATGATATGTTAAATTATGGTACGGCGAGAGCATTTCAGATATAAGCCTTTTAAAATTGTATTTTAAGGCTTTCGTCAGGAATAGGCGCGGTATATGTAAACATTAATGCGCTGTCCAGAAGCATCTAGTTTCTAACCGCTGAAACATATTTACAAGGGTCAAGTAACAAGAGGAACGATATGACTTGGGGGACTTCTTTGGACAGCTCGAATTTAAACGTTCATATTTTAGATTTTGAAGAATTCCGAGCGTCAGTGTATTTTGGTTATTGTTTATAATATTATTGAGGCAAGTCGACATGATATTGTACTCACACGTTGTCAGGGATACAGAACAAAATGTAGGGTATTTTTTATTCCAAAATTTGTAATAGTTTCCGAGGTAGCTTCATTTTGCTTCATTTTCACCAGATGCGATAAAAGTATTAACTTGGATATAAAGATCAATTTTTTACTACCAATGTGCGTTAGAAATAAATTATCAATTTTTATTGTATTTATTGTTTACTATTTTGGCGATAATGGCTTATACATAAAAGATATGCCAGAATAGCTCGCAGATAGCAGATTTTTTTCTTACTTAATTGACACTTATCGTATGTCTTTAAAAGTTAAAGCCGATTATGTTATTCTGATGTGTAAGCTATATTATTGTAATTAAGTAAACAAGCCATTAAATAGTTTTTTAACAAACAAACAGATACTCACAAACATTCGCCTTTAGTTCATTAATATGACTATATCAGTGTGATTTAAAGCTACCTACGAACTTTCAGAAAACCCCTCCATCACGTGCGTTTTATACTTTTTATAATTAAGAATTCTACATCTCAAAAAAGTCGCTTTTTATATCCACTTTGTCTGAGTAATGATGATTTGATGCGATATCACCAAGTTCTTATTACTCTTGGAGTTAGGTTCATTATTCTTGTGATGGGCCGTGTCTGTAGATTATGAGCTCTAGGTAACTTTGTATTTCTTAGTTAGTTGATGCAGAAATAGCTTAATTAGTCACTTAGGCAGAATTTAGTACTGCTTGTAGGGAGAATTGTTTTAAGCTTCAATACAATTATAATATGATGGCCACAGTGGGAGGCTTCTTTGCACAGGATGTCGGCTAGATTATGGGTACCTACCACAACAGCGCCTATTTCTGCCGTATGTGTTACATTAAACATTACTGTGTTTCGGTCTGAAGGGCGTTGTAGCTAGTGAAATTACTGGGCAAAAGGGGCGCAACTGTAGTGCCGCTCAGAATATTCGGGTTTTTTTCGAAATTACAGAGCGGGGCGGGAGCAGGGCGAAGCATTTACCATCAGCTGAACGTCCTGCTAGCGTTGACCTGTTTTCATAAAAAATAATAATAATTGATGATGGCAAGATTTATTTGTACTAGAACTGTAAAGAATCCTAGCTCCCGGGCATTACGTCAAAATGCTAAATCCCACCTGCATGTTCATGTTGACGTCTGGCATTCTACAACCGTGCGTTTTGCAAGATATCTCTTGCCTCTCAAAGTCACTTTCTGATATCAATTACCGGCTGCAGTTTTCCTGAACAAATGCTACTTAAGAATCTTCAAGCCTACATACTCCCATAATAAACATACACTGCATTATATATACGCTTGCAACGCTCCAAACATTAAGGGACTTTAATATATATTTATTTATATATTTTATCAAAATACACACTATCATTACAGAATATTCCAATGCGATAGACGTACATACATTTTTATATTTAAACTTTATAACATATTATATATAATGCTACTTTCGTGAATTCATCCTGAGTGCAACAATATATATTTTTTTTAATAATATAATAATGACACAATGTCACACAAATTATCTTGCCCCAAATTAGCCATAGCCTGTACTATTTATAAAAATATAAATATAATTAACGTCCCTGACCTTGCAACAAACATCCATATTCATGAATTTGTATTATGTTTTATTTCATGCATCAAGCCTTGCATAAGTCATAAAAACAGCAACCTGCGAACTTTTTATCTCACAATAGTGAAACCATTCTCCGCCAACTACTCACGACAAACATAAACATCTAGAGGTCGATTCTGATTATAGTCAGAAAAGGAGCAGTCAACAGAATAACAAAATTAAATGAGGTGGCTGCCAGATATTTATAATAGTAAATTATATTTAAATCATGGAAAAGGAGGACAAACGAGCGTACCAGAGTAATCACAGGAGAATATTAATAATAACACATTAATTTCAGAGTACTGCCACCCGTACGAGCCGTTCAAGTGCCCCGTGGATGGTAACTGCATCTCCATCCAGTACTTGTGTGACGGAGCTCCGGACTGCATCGACGGATACGACGAGGACTCCAAGCTGTGCACAGCAGGTGACTCTACCGCACACCACTTTCAACTTAGATGTCACTCATACTCGTACAGGTAGCGATATGCCCTGTGCTTGGGCATTAATAGAATAGGGAAGCCTAGCCCAGCCTAGCCTAGGCCCAAGTAAGAGGCCACTAACATTTACAACTGAATTCAAATGTGCTCACTAGACTTGAATGGACATATATTTTAATAAAACTTTGCTTTCGTAGTTTTTATGTTATTTTTTAAAGTAGGAGAGATATAAAGATAGGAGATCATAATATAAGTTTTTTGATATACGGCCATAGGGACGGCTAGTTCTCAGATGGATTGTTGATTCTATATTGTTTTTCTTAATGAGGTAAGAAACATTTAAAAAGAGAAGCTCAGAAATGTTTTTCTAATTCTTGTGGTGACAAAGGTTTTGCCTTAAAATATGAGAGGGAAGTGATAGCTGGTCCCGCGTTATGCTGATGAACGAGCGCTGCTTGGGGTGACTGCTCGATCGAAGTTAAGATTTTTTATACTTCATAAATATTACAATTTGTACGGAATGATTTGTGCACTGTACTTATTACTCAAATTAGTAATTTTTGATGATTTTTTTATGACTCAAGTTTACGTTCATTACAAAACGTTTGAAACTTTGAGTTTTCTGTTTCATAATTGTATAGATTGTATTAAAGTGAGTGGTAAATGGTAACTTGTAATTCATATGAGTGTTATTTTTTAAGCAAAATTAATCCATGAATTTGATTTGATTTATATTTATAATTACCCACAATACGTTGAGCATGATATATCAGCAAAGCTCGAATTTTTCTAAATAATATTTTCTAAGAAATAAATGTATCAAAATAACTTTCTGAAACGATTCTCGTGTGAATTTATTCATAATTCCACAAATATGGTAAGGGTTGAACAAGAAAAGGTCTTGGGAATCTGACAAACTGTTAGGCATCGGAAACAATTTGCATGCCAACGTACGAACTAGACTTATTATCCCCTCAAGGCTTTATTCACAAAAATGTTTTGTAATTTGAGAATATCTACTGTTTTAACTCCTTTTGATGCTTAGTAAAAAGGCATAAAAGGCGTAATTATTTTCTCAAAATTGATTCCTTTAGAATTATTTTTGATGTCATTTCTAATATTATACTAGATACTATTACCGCTTCGGAAACAAATGGTGCTCTGAGAGAGAAGAAGCGGAGCAAGAAACTCTCCTGGCATTCTTTTTTTGCACTCTACAATCTAAAATCAAGTATACTATAAAAATATGTCCCTTTTAATTATTGAATTACATTTTCTATATCCAAATGTTGTGAGACTCTTGAGTGTAAATTCCGCTAAAAAATTAGTCTTCAATCATACTTGAAGCTGTGAAACTTCTTAGTTAACGTAAAATAAATACGACCGTTAATGCCGTAACAAAGTCATGTCGACGAGTCAACGTTTATTTATTTATTTATTTATTAAACGTTAAAAAAGTACCTCATTTTCGCTGACCCAGATCATGAAATTTCGTAGCCTCTTATAGACATTTTGTTATGTTTTTAAAGTGATAACCCTCACTTCTAGGATTAATACACAAATAAAATTTGAAAAAATTTTTTATAAACGATGCGGGACTCGAACCCACGACCTCTGGCGTTCCGTGCCAGTGCTCTGCCAACTGAGGAAACCGTTGAGCTAATCGTTGAGCAGGTTATCAACTGTAAAGTAGACCCTGTAGATAAAGCCACAGCCTGAGAGTTGAACAAAGCATACAAGATTTTATGACGATAAGTCACTCGAACGGTTAGCTCAGTTCTCAGAGCACTGGCACGGATAGCCAGAGGTAAGGTGGGTTAACACTTTTTTAAGGCATCTATGTTATTAGCTTAAATATACCGCAAAAGTTTCAGTCATAATTTGGAGGAGCAATACGAAATAAATTCTCTTTGTTATATTACTATTATATACTCATTTGTGACTTCTCACTGAAACTCAACGCTTTCCGATGTTGAGGTAAATGGTTGAATGTATAAATAACTTGAGACATTCTTGTGACTTTTTTGACCTAACTGAATAAATGAAATATTGATTTCATATTGACCATATTTATATGACCACAGATATAGGACATGAAACAAAATATGCGCACCAGTTTCCATAATATGTGTTTCTGTATTAGCAAAGAATTGTCGTTAGGCGTTGTCTATCATCACTTTACTATTGAAGCAAATATAAAGACACAAGTGCTGACCCGGCAAACGTTGTTATTGATATAAATTGAGTACCTTCCCTGCGCTCATTGTATTAATTGTCATATGTAATGAAATGCCACTGTCAAAATGATTTGAGTTTTTCTTTAGTGTTAATTCTGCAAGTATATGTCTTAAAACAATTCGACACGTGTTTCGCCTCTACACGTGGCATCCTCTGAGGGCCTACCATATACTTTTAACAAGCTATGCGAATCCGATGCAGTTCAGTTTAAGTACCTAAACTGAATCACTAAAATTCGTACCATGAAGTGCCTTTTACTGTGTGGCGTTTGGATCGCTTATGAAGAATGAACGAAATAAAATTGCGTTTCGAAACCTAAAATGATATGATTTTAGCGGTTTTTTTGCGTAGAAAATACTAAAAATCCATTTTAAAATTGCGCTTTATAGCGTCAAATTATAAACCATTAAGCCCTTTTTTGTACTTACTAAATAATAGTAATGTGAATAAATATAGTTCTTTAAATTACAAATTAAATGTTCGCTTAGGTGGATTGGTAAAAATAATGAGTTATGATTTATGAACGCACCTCCATTGATGTTTGATTTGACGGGAGCACTGAGTACACTTTTTTTAATGCGTTCTTGCGAACAGGCTATAGCCCGGGCCTTTACTGCCTCGTCCATAGTATTTTCATTTTCGGTATTTATTTCCAGTATTTTGTTTTACACAAAAGTCCAATAAAGTATTCTCATCTCATCATTCATCAATAAAATTTTCCTTTCCTGTATGTCTACACTATTTTTTAAGTTATTAACAACACGATTCACTTTCTTCTAGGAAGTAGCAACTTTTTTCATATCGCTCACTTTGACACATATGCTATCCCGTTTAGGTTGAAATATTACCTCATGGTACGAATGAATGAACGAACTAAATCAGTTTGCGATTCAATTGACATCATTTTTGACATTCAATTGATATAATTGCGATTCAATCAGTTGATTTGAGGACAACCTAAATTAGATAGCTCTAATCACATCGTGGTACGTAATAGCGAAGCAGTTCATTTTAGGTTGTCGATTGAATCGCAATAAGAGTTCATGGTAGGCCCGCAGGACGTGTTGTCTCGCCAAAATCTGGCACGAGACTGGGACTTCAGTTAAATTTACACTAAAGAACAATTCAAATCATTTTGATAATTATGGATTTCCGCAAAGTAACACCTGCTTCAATAAATTTTCTGAAATGCCATTGATTGAATTATTTGTATTGCGAATATATGGGTATTTCCAAATCAAAAAATCTAGGTTCTGGATAAGTAATCACCAACAAATCACAATATACTAAAACCTTCTACGAAGCACGCTGCAACTAATAGCGGAAGTATTATTCCGATCGGTTTAGGAATCGCAATTTTCGCAGTATAACCGAACAAAAAAACTCTCGATTTATTAATATAGATTCACGTCAAACACACACCTAAAGGTCAGCAACGCTCCTGTAATTCCTCTGGTTTTACAAGAGAGTGTATGCAGCAGCGATTATCAACATCAGGTGATCGAACGCTCGTTGGTTCTGTTTTCGGCCATAAAACAACTTGAACTGCAAATGGTCGTACATAGTTCGAAAAAAACCAGGCGGATTGATAATCTAATAGTTTAAACACTTTGTTATGATTTTAAAGTGATAACCCTCACTTCTAGGATTAATACACAAATATAATTTGAAAAAAAAAAATTATGAACGATGCGGGACTCGAACCCAACAATTTTGTTAGAGATTTACAAGAGGGACATCTCAAGTCAATTTCCTAATATGCAAAATGGGGTTGAGCAGGTTATCAACTGTAAATTAGAACCTGTAGATGAAGCTTGTGGCTTCATCTACAGGTTCTGAGAGTTGAACAAAGCATACAAGGTTTTATGACGATGCGTCACTCTAACGGTTAGCTCAGTTGGAAGAGCAGTCGCACGGAACGCGAGTGGTCATGGGTTCGAGTCCCACATCGTTCAAAAAATTTTGTTTTCAAATTTTATTTGTGAATATAATAGTGAGGTAACTTCACGAAATATATCAATGCCAGCAATCGTCTCACTTCTCCCTCGAAATCTTGTGTAAAAATGAATCTTTTGCAGCTAAACGTCCCCCCGTGGAGGAAACTGCATCGTTCCTTCAATCGCTGCTCGCGTCCCACGGCCCCAATTATCTGGAGAAGCTGTTCGGTAACAAGGCAAGGGATGCTCTTGAACCGCTTGGTGGAGTCGAGAAAGTTGCCATAGCTTTATCTGGTAAGTGGTAACACAGCATTCGTATAAGGGAACAATGAAAATCTACGAAGAATCCTTTAATTAGGCGTCCTCATCTATAACCCCTTTTCAAATAACACCACGATCCTGCAAGAGTTAATATCATTGTTTTTATTGGAACATTAATATTATGATGAGAGACTTCTTAGCTCAGGATGTCGGCCGCATCATTTTTTTCTACTGTAGGTCAGTAATGTGCAATCATTATTGTTACGGGTTGTAGGGCGGCGTAAGCTCAAAAAACTTCGGAATATTGAGTAAGTCTCTTGCTGTTAGACAACCAATGAAAACTGGCCAGGCTTAAGAGTATAGTGTGCGTGACAAGCTACGTCTTACACTCGCGGCTTGTATGCCACTTTGTGTTAGTGTGCGTGCATTGCACAAACTAGAGGTTACAGTATATCTGGACGTGTAAATGATGTAAGCTCGTGAAATTACTGAATAAATGAGAATCAACATATTAATATGTCTCAATATGACGAGCACAACTGCGAAGTCGCATATAATTTTAGGTTTAAGAATCCTGAGGTCATCAGGTGGAACGTGGAACGTGGCAGCTCGTCTCGTCACTTTTTCTAATAAAAATAGATAAAATCCACGAAGAGACATCGACTCCATCGAAGTACGCTCATTCTCTTTTAATATGACTTGGGTATTGACAAAAAGCACTTAACCACACCGTGAAGACCGGCAACTCTCTTGTGATTCCTGTAGTGTTGCTGCAGAGCATATGCGTAGGTGACAATTTTACATCGTAAGAATCGAAGATAAGCTTATCATCCTATTAAAAAAGAAGTTCGTCAAAATAATTATATAATTATATGTATGAAAAGTTTGGTGTTTAAGTAAAACACTTTATGTAGGATTAAAGTCTAAACCACCACATCCGCTTCGTCCAACAAAAAGTTTTGGTAAAAGAGAATAGATTTTGCCAGCGAAATTAAAAAACACCCATATTTCAACTATAGGTCAAGAACGAAGATAAGATGGGGTAAAAGTATCTAACACCTGGGATCCAATAATCTCATAATTAAAACCGACAACTACACATACCAAAAAAGAAGAGGACACCGTCAGTAAATTTTGCCAAAAGCCATATGTCTACCTGAATAAATACCACCTCCAAGGCAACAAATGGCGCTACACTTTATAATAACAACTATGACAAATGTTATCTCATTTCAACCGCAGTCCCCCTGAAAACATCATCTGGAAAGGAAAATTAAATGTCCGTTAATCTAAAATATTGATCAAAGTGTAAATTTTACGCAAAATTTAATGTAAAAACAGATATAATTACGCACGTTTTAATCCTTTAAAAAGTGTTTTATTTAAATGTGTAGTCCTCGCATAAATCAAAGACAATACTAAAGCTTCGAATGATAGGTATAAACATTTTATACTCAAAAATGCTTTACGCTTAATGCTTATTTTATAAGAACTTTTATTTTTATCTGAATATAAAAATTAAATAAGATTTTTTTTATTAATCGCAGAATCTCAAACCATCGAAGACTTCGGAGCGGCCTTGCACCTGATGAGGTCCGACCTGGAGCACCTGCGCTCCGTCTTCATGGCAGTCGAGAACGGTGACCTTGGCATGCTCAAATCTCTTGGCATCAAGGACAGCGAACTTGGAGATGTCAAATTCTTTCTCGAGAAGCTGGTGAACACCGGTTTCCTCGATTGAATAGCGCCGGAGTCAGCCTCTGATTACTACCACGTCTCACAGTTCGGTCCAATCAGCTCTTCTTTCTACAGCTACCTTCCGTACAACTCCTTAAAGTTTAAGAGGAACTGATAGTATCATGTTCCACTAGATGAAACGCAATCATTCACACCGGTCATGTCTTATTAAACCGGCCACAGACACCCGATTTGAATGTTTGCCAGAATTCAGAATAGTTTCTATGAGTCTCGCGCTAATATTCCAAATGTTTCTGGAAACTAAAGACAACACTTTCATCCATACATAAAGTTGTGTATCTTTTGATCTTAGCTTGTCGCCCTTGTTCTAATACTAACCTTTAACTCTTCTCAAACGTCAGAGGCGACTCCAAATAAATTTGTGTCCAATCAAAGCGAGATATAAAGCTATAAGAATTGTTTAGGATTTAAATAGATGAAAATCTTACAAGAATAGAATGCATTCGCTTTATATCTGGCTAGGAAAATCAAAGTAGGACCATATTAAACCTTAGTTTTAGCGTAGATTTAGGTTAGTTTCGCAAATATCCCTTCGGTGAATATTGATATTGCAAAAATCTTAAAGATATTGTAGTTTATACATTTTATTTTACTAATTGTATAAGTCCTGATGAAACATAAAATCGTTACATATCATTGCGGTGCTCGGCAACCGATACATATCAAAATTATATGATTAAGTAGAGTAGATACAATTATTGTTAGATTTATTAAATTTTAAATTGTTCTTAATATCTATCGTCATTATTTTGTCAAATGCAGGCGAGGACAACGAATAGTTAAGTGGTATCCAGCTAGGTAAGTTCGGAACAATTAATTTGTTAATATTAAATTGTAACATTTGTCTTGGTAAAGAGGCTGGCAACATTTACCAAGGATTACAATTAACAATCATTTGTATTTTATTAAGATGAAGGGTTAATGTATGCGGGCCTGTATTTGCCAAAAGTTTTCGTCTAACCTTTTCACTAACCCTCCATTTCTTTAGAGAATCTATCATCTATATTTATAAAAGTTTTAACTTGCGTCAAACATATCATAGAATATAAGTGTATTACTCTTATAGATATACTCGTATTGCTTATCTATTAATAAAATAATTACCTAAATATCTTGAATTCGTGTTTTATTTACATATATCTTGGTTATAGAAACGATCAAACAATATATTATTTTATTAATTTCTAATATGAAATCCTTTGCAAAAAACGGGCAATTAACAGTTGTATAAGGGATTTGATAAAACAAAATATTATAATAAATATTATTTACTGATGTAATAACACTTATGTATCTCAATTAATTTGATGTTAATTTGTTTTATTTAAAATTACTCATATTGAAATAAAATAAGGTAACTTCAATTGACTTTCTCCTTTATTTACTAAAAGTTACTTAACAGTTAAATAATATAAAATATCGAGTGTGGCCTCTACTGGCTGACGGCTACTACAACTTCTTCGTAGCATATTTTTAGCGTGGTTTTTAATGAGAACTTGGGCAATACGCTCCCACTTGGCCGTAATAGCAATTTTAAGCTCTCGATATTCTGTGGGGCTGGGTGTGGGTATGTGTAGAAAGTTCCATATGAAATCTAGGGGCTAATTCCCCTAGAGAATCTCAATGAGGTTGTGGTCTTAGTGTTGGTCATTGTTAACGGCGGATCCCGACTTCACTTATGTAAGCGTGTACGTCACCCGCTCGGTGTGCGCGATTATTGTCATCATAAACATAGCAGCACGCACTGTAACAGCTAACGATGGTTGTATATGAGGTAATAGGGACTAAAGTATGAAATTGCCGTTTTAATTGTAATAGGTACTTTGAATTTATAACCTTGATGAGAACCTTATGGCTTGAGATTTTTGAGTAAAACTTTTTCAGATGCTACCTATATAGTTCTTCTTTTGAAAAATATGCAAAATTCGACTATCGACTTTTGATTGTTTTTTTATTCGAGGTGTTACAAACTTTCGAGTGATTTTTGAATACGAGTTCCGATGCGGAACTTACGTTTGGAGAAGCGACTGATAATGAACGCATCGTGCGATTTTGGTTTAAACGATTTCGTGATGGAAACTTTGATTTGAAGAACAAACCACGTGGAAGACTTCCCATACAGGTGAATAAAAATGAATTGAAAGAGATGGTGGAAGTGAAACTACTCAGGAATTAGCAGCATGGCTTAACGTTACCTTACCAACAAAATTGACTCATTTGCTTCAAATCAATAAAATAAAAAAATATAAAAAAAGCGTGTGTGTCGGCTCCGACGCACGACTGGAGTTTACTCCTCAAGAACGATTGTCTTTGAACAGGTTCTAAACAAAATCGAGTCGGTTACAAACAGACATACAGCAGAAGCTAATAAAAGCGTTTTAATTAGAAAAAATATAGATATTAATAGATATTAAAAAAAAATATAATAACTTCATAGTTAATAGTGATTTTTCTTATGGTCATGCGCCATCTATCGAAAACCGTTATTTATTTATTTATTTATTTTGATAAAACGGTTACAACACCAATTACATTAATCAAGTATATTATACTATTGCTAGACGCTATAATGCGAGGACTCACAAAGTTGGAGCAGCAACTGCACGAACACCTCAAGTCAATAGATCACAGTCAGGGCGGGCTCCTATGGGGTGGTTGAACAATATCAAGACTCGCGGTACGGGCGCCGCAGTGCGTGCTACCGTGCGACACGCGGGTACCACCAGCAGACGGTGATTTCTACTACGAATATAATTGTCAGGTGTATACAATCGAATCAGCTCATTATCGCTTCGCTTCAAACTTACAACGCACAAGGGTAAAGCAGTTGTATTATATTCGCGCGCATTCCTTAATACGAACCCTAGTCTCATAAAGGACTCTTGAGTGACTGTTATTATATCTCGGTCGTGTGATCGTGTCGTGGAAAGTAAGGTTTTGGTGAAATGTCACAACCAAATCTTTCATTGAATTTCGTCTACGTATGAGCTTACCATTAATGCGGTACTGAAAAGTGATTGGTTGTCGCATTCGATAAAAAGTGACAATATAGCATTGAGATTAAATTCAATTTTATTATGCACACCCCAATTATAAACAGCATCTATGTCAGCCTGAACAGCCTCACATTGTGCCTCATTTTGGATGCTCGCATATA
Organism: Leptidea sinapis; assembly: GCF_905404315.1. Taxonomy (NCBI): domain Eukaryota; kingdom Metazoa; phylum Arthropoda; class Insecta; order Lepidoptera; family Pieridae; genus Leptidea; species Leptidea sinapis. Next base: position 15,261,661 of record NC_066266.1, read on the forward strand.
ATTTTAGCTCATCCGCGTAAAGGAGACACTGCATATTTGGGTATCTCGGGTAAATCATTTACCATTAATAAAAATAATAAAGGTCCTAGGATTGAGCCTTGATTAACTCCAGAGCGGGTTCGATTCATAAATCCATGTCTAATAAACTGCTGCCGATCGCGGAGATAGTCAGACAAGAGATATATATATAAAGAAGCTTTGGACAGAAGCCTATAGCACAAAGTATAGCCAGCAGGATGTCATTATTAACCCTGTCGAAGGCCTTACGAAAATCAAAGTAAAGCACATCTTCTTGTAATCGTATATCTAATTGTGTTGATATAAATTCTGTTAATGTTAACAAATTTGAATTTACTGACCTTCTGCATCTAAAACCATGCTGAGCATTATTAAGAAGTTTAGCTACCTGTAAATAAATTAGTCTGTAGAGAACATTTTCAAATATTTTAGCTGGTGAAGATAGAATTGCTATCGGTCAATAACTTTCAACATCGGATTTATCAGAACTCTTCGGTATAGGCGTTACAAGTGTTGTTTTCCATTGGAGGGGATAGCATCTTGTTTGCAAAGATAAATTAAATATATGACATAAAGGGGAGGCAATGCATGTCTTTAAATCCTTGAAGAGAAAAGATGGTAATCTGTCAGGTCCTACTGAACTGGAAGATTATAATTTATTAATACCGTATAGAATATCCTGAATGTGAATTTAAATATATTTACATAGTTGCTATTATGAGAAGTGTCATTATTATTGGCTTGTGCTGTATTTATTTGGGGAATATCGGTAGAATACACACTTGCAAAGAACCTGGCAAATGCATCAGCAGCTGCAGCTCCCGTAAAACTACCACGCTGGAACTTTACCGTTGGCTTAAAACCTCCTTTTCAACGAAGACTTGCTATGTGCGCCCAGAATTCATGCGTATTAGATATGCTTTGTAAGCCTCAGCAGCTCGACGTTTTAATGAACTTCTTCTTCTTTTATTCGAAAAGTCCCGGAAGTCATCTGGCCGCTGGGTTTTCCTCCAATTTCTATGTAATTTAAGTTTAAGTTTAGTGTCTTTTATAATATCAACCAATATCAATATAATAAATAAAAAGTTATGTTGTCGTATTACTCGAAAGATTCAGCGTTCGATTTGGAAATACGAAATAGTTTATGAAAGTGACACTAGATGACGTTTAATCTAGTATTATTTCTTTTTAATTTGAACTAAGATGGGGTGTCTGTGGTTCAACGCCATCTAATAAAGTTTAGGAAACTAACTTTCACTAGCCATAACACTTCTTATTGCAAAATAAAATAATTTTCAAAAGTAACGCTAGGTGGCTGACAGGAAAATACAATGCTAATTGTTGTCTTATTTGTAAGCTGACAAAGTCTGTTTTTATTTAAATGAGAAAAACGTTATTATCAAATTTTGATGAGCAGATTTTACTCTCCATATTTTTGTCATACTGGGCGTCGGTTCTTAAGGAGTAAACTCCAAAAATGGGTGTCTCGTGATTTGACTGGTGTGTAGAAAGAAACGCGTGTTGAAACTTGTGTTGCCTTGTTAAATCGATACAGAAATGAAGGAATATTGGTTCGAATTGTAATATGCAATGAAAAGTGGATTATTTACGATAACGCTAAGCGAAAAATGCAATTGCTGACCCCAGGTCAGACGCCGCAAAAGTGTCCTAAGCCATAGCGTACCAATAAAAATGTAATGATAACTGTTTGCTGGTCTCAGCGTGGTAACACCACACACACATGGTTCACTAGAGCTTTCTCCGATCTGGTCAAGGTTTTACTTTGCAGTCCAACAATGCAGCACTGGACACTGAACTAAATACACTTTTGTATGACGTTTTGACCAAGAACCCAGTACGATTATTGACACGGATATTAAGTTGAATGCGGAGACACCACTAAAAATAAAATAAAATATCAAAACCCTTCAGATTATATGCTAGGATAAAAAGAACATTTTCTAGTACCTACTCCCGCAACCCTGTATTATTACAATATTATATTCTTTGGCACAACGTACCTAGTACCTACTCCCGCAACCTTGTATTATTACAATATTATATTCTTTGGCACAATGAACATTGCCGTGACACAACCTACCTAGTACCTACTCCCGCAACCCTGTATTATTACAATATTATATTCTTTGGCACAACGTACCTAGTACCTACTCCCGCAACCTTGTATTATTACAATATTATATTCTTTGGCACAATGAACATTGCCGTGACACAACCTACCTAGTACCTACTCCCGCAACCCTGTATTATTACAATATTATATTCTTTGGCACAACGTACCTAGTACCTACTCCCGCAACCTTGTATTATTACAATATTATATTCTTTGGCACAACGAACATTGCCGTGGCACAACCTACCTAGTACCTACTCCCGCAACCCTGTATTATTACAATATTATATTTTTTGTAACTCGTAATTTCTTAGAGTAACCACACGTTTCAAGTAGTAAAGACTACTACGTGATTGTTATCACCATCCAAAATATTTATGTTGTATTCGAGAACTTTGCTTCCTTAACGGCTATCTGTCCGTCGACTTGTGTGCCCTACCCACTGCCACTTCAGTTTCGCAATCATTTGGACTATGTCGGTAACTAACGAACATAGCTCTCTGCATTGCCCTCTAAGCGACCATGAGGTTTCTCATCAAATACGTTGGCATACGTGATAAAAGTGCTATGTAAAATATTAAAAAAAGTACAAAGCAAGACTTTACAAACGAAACCAAAAGTTGGAATAGGGAAATTCATTAGGTAACTATAATATTTGTAACTGGTACGATTTGAATAACAAAAAAGTAACAGGTTGCGTTTCTTACGTCTGGTCTTCTTAGTTCTTTTTAATGCATTTATCTTAGCTGTTATTATCTTACTTAAGAGGCATAGTAACAGAAATATGGAATTCAGCCATTGTCCATCCGATCCCTAAAAAAGGTGACAGCTCGAAACCAACTAGCTAAAGTCTTACTTACCTACTTGCTAGCCAAAATCTAGGAGACCAAAAAACGCAAGTTCCTGGAATGCCTATGCTTTTACTACGGCTTTGTCACGGTTGAACGGCTGGCCATAGTTTGTATACCTAACGCATTGTAGGGTGAGGGCTATCGAAAGCAAGGGAGAATATGAACACCAACTTTCTTACTGGCCGCTGAATTTAGGTAGTAGTTGACGGTTCTTGTTCGATTCTTAAGTTAAGCTCGTCAACGCTAGCATTACACGAAAATCATTTCTTCTATATATTATTATATGTTTATATATCCATTATTGGTTGGAAGATCGACTATAATGCATATGGTAGGGCCATCTGCATTATAATGACGATAACAAGAGATGTTTTTATACAATATAATTATTATTAATCAAAGATTCCTAAATATATATCAATTTGAAAAACAGCAGTGCTAAATGTGGCACAACATAAATATGGTGCCATAGTTAGCCTCACACAAGTTTATGTCTGGTTTGAGGCCTTACTTAACACGCTTATTCCACAATTATACAAAGTATATAATTATATTAATTACCACATCATTGCCTTAGCAGAAATAAAAAGAAATTAATATAATATCGAAGAGGACAACGAATATATATTCTGCACCTATGGCGAGACCAAAGGGCACTTTGGAGAAGGATTTCTTATAAAAAAAAATTGAACATATTAAGCTTCATTGCACTGTCGGAACGAATACGCATTCTAAACCTTAACTTACCAGTAAAACACTATCCTTAATACAGCCTCACGCGCCCACAATTAAATCTAGTGAACAAAAAATATTTAGTTTCTACAATCAACTCCAAAATGCACGTCACCAATGTTACCAACATCAGATAATAATGGGAGATTTCAACGCGGCCAATGTCTTGCTGGGGAAGAAAGAATTATAGGTAAGTACTGCTTTGGGCAAAGAGATGATAGAGGTGAAATTCTTCTACAATTTTACTGGGAAATAACCTAATCATTTTAAATAGTCTTTTTAAAAAGAATTAAAAAAATGAGGACGCGGATTTCTCCTAAGAATACACGAAGCCAAATAGACTACATATTAACTAATCATAAAGAAAATATAACTTATATCGAAGTACTTTATAAATTACAATTTCCCAGTGACCATAGACTTATTAGAAGCACAGTAGCTATGTCAAAAATTAAGAAAAGTAGAGCTAATTACAGAAATTTTAAAAATAAATTAATAACACCAGACACTCAAGAACATTTCCTGAAAATTTGAAAAGAAAATTTTTTTATTGCAAACTTGTACGTGTGCAAAGATGTAGAGTATTTTTATAAAACATTGAAAAAATAAATTAGAAAGCCTAAATCGCATTAAAAATGAAACTCCCAAGAAACACACTATGTATTATAACAGATGATATAAAGAGACACCTAAAAAAAATTAAATAACGAAGAAAAGGAATAAGGCATTTATTTATATAAAAATATACATAGATTTATTAAAAAAAGTGTATCAGGAATATAGAATCAAAATACCAGAAAACTATTAAAGGTCGACAGGAAGTATGAAGAAAGGCTACAAAGCGCTAATAAATACTAAGCAATGGATGCCGTGCTTAAAAGAAAACGGGAGTAACAAGAAAACTTTCTCAAGATCAAAGATAATAGAGACTGCAACATCGTTTTATAAAAATCTTTAGGTACTCATCAAGAAGCGACGATCAACTAAGAATTGAGCCGCTCACATGTAACTCTACCACTCTTGACAGGTTCTCAGGCACTGAAATTATAAAGAAAATGCCAAGCTAAAACAAGACAAATGCAATGAACCAGATGGAATCCCCAATCAAGCATTAAAAATAGGTAAGTACGCGTAGGCTTCCCTCCTAACTAATCTATAAAACACATTTTAAATTATAGAAAACTTCCCTCCGATTGGGCAAATTCTGATATAATATTACTGTACAAAAAGGGCGACCCAGCAAATATAATTAATAAATACAGACCAATTATCCTACAAACCAAAGTATACAAACTGTTTGCCTCTTGCCTTGTAGATCGTATAGAAAAATATGCCGATAAACACCAACCACCAGAACAAACAGGTTTCAGAAAAAGTTTTGCAACAACTGACCATATTCATACGTTAGAGCAAATAATAGAGAAACATGACGAACACTAACGACCACTCTACTTGGCTTTTATTGATTATGCTAAAGCGTTCGATTCAATATCTCATGATAGTATGTGGACGGCTATAGCGCCGTAATCCCTATCTTAATATGAAAGCGACGTGCCGACAGAAACTATAGACCTTATAAATGATATTTTTAAAAAAAAAGCATAACCCATGTAAAGATGGCTCAACAATGTAAACAAAAGGCTCAGAATTAAAAAACTGCAGAGGCGTTAGCCAAGGAGATCCACTCTCACCTAGAATATTCATCACTGTTCTTGAAAGCATCATGAGAAAACTAAACTGGTAAAAAAGAGGCAGAAACATAAAAGGTGATTTACTGAGCAATCTTAGGTTCGCAGACGACATCATTATCTTCTCAGAAACAGCTGTCCAACTAGTATAAACTGGTTTGCGAACTACACATAGTGAGTCAAGAAATAGGTTTAGAACTTAATACTATTAAAACAAAAACAATCTCTATCTTACTCCCGAATAAAGTCAACTCTCGAATATGTACAAGAATATATATATATATATACATATATATATATCTAGGAAAACAAAGACCTTTCACTAAATCAAGACAAGACGAAATAAGTAGAAGGTTTCGTTTTGGAGTTACCACTTTACGAGTAAAGGCCTCGTCCATATTTTGCCATACAACTCTATCATTAGCTTTGGTCATCCAATCTTTACCAGCAATTTTAATTAGTTAGTCCTTTCCAGTTACTTACTTTGTATGTCCTTTATAACAAATACTTAAATACAATAAACAAGATAACAATGTAATAAGTATAATTAAATTAACAATAATTATAATTAAGTACTTAATAATTTAAAAATTATTAATTATTTAAAATAATATAAATTATTATTTGGCAAAAATGTAAAATTAAATTTGATATTTTTAAATTCATTAAACTATTAAAAATTATTAGATTATTATCTATTAAATATTTCAAATTATTTACATATGACTTAATAATTAATAACGCTATTTATATAAATAATAATAAAATAAAACTTAAATAATCTAACAAAATTAATTAATTACAAATAGAAAATATCATTAAGATCGCTATCGGCAGGTAAGGTGCCCATAAAGCTGGCAACGTTACCTCTTTGTATAGCCAAACTTATCCTTTGACAGAGGTACGTACCAGATCTTGGGTCACCTGTTAAATCGGTTAGACACCTGGATAGCTCTCCCATCGTCTCCACCCCAAAGGGAACAAATATGTATCCATCACCGAGTGATGCATATTTCCTCCGCTTTAGGTTTTCGGCAGATTCCGCCGCTGCACTGTTAGTTATAATAATTTCTATATACAATACTAATTAAACCTTACCACTCTGTCATAAGGTTCAATTGAAAAAGCTATCTATAAAAGCAATAAAACTTTTACGAGCAGTTTTCGTTCTCATGACACGATCTAAATATAATACGAGGGCGGCACTGAAAATTTCGGGAATCAAGGAAGTGAACATGACTATTTAAAAATGTATTTATTGCTTTTCGAAGTATTCTCCGCGAAATTTGACACATTTTTCCATACGATGAAACCAATAATTGAAGCAACCATTCCTTTCGGAAGTAGGGATCTCTAAAATGGTCATTTTGTAGGCGTCCACAGTATCTTCAGGTGATGAAAATCTCTGACCACGCATTTTATTCTTTATTTTAGGGAAAGTATAGAAATCAGTAGGGCTTAGTTCGATGCTGTACGGCGGTTGGTCTAATAATTCTATGTTTTCTTGCTCTAAAAACTCTTTTGTTCTGTGCGCAGTGTGAGAACTCGCATTGTCGTGATGCAGGATGATGCGGCGGTTGCAGTTCTCTTTACGGAGTTCAGAAACGACCTGTGGCAAACAAATGCTAGCATATCATTCTGCATTAACCGTTCTTTGTTCCTCAAGAGGATTATTCGCAACATGGCCGGTTTGGGAGACAAACGTGGCCACCATTTTTTTTTTTGCAACACTCCACGAACGAACAATTTTTGTTGGCTCTAACTCATTTTCGAACACCCAAACTCGTGACTGGTTTTTTGTTTCGGGTTCGTACGCGTATATCCAGGATTCGTCACCTGATACGATGTTGTATACAGCATTTGAGGATCCTGCGTGGAATCTTTCGAGAATTCTGACGCACCAAGCAACGCGAGCCGCTGTTTGCTCTTCACAGAGCAAATGCGGTTTATATCGGGAAAACAACTTTTTTACACCTAATTAAATGCAAGATTATTTATATTTGGCTCACGCCAATGTCTAAAGTTGCCTGAATTTCGCGGGATGTCACATTTAGATTTTCTTTGGTGACTGCAGTTTTTGGACGACCTTGACGGGGATCATCACTGAGCTTGACTTGATGTCCACGTTGAAAGTCAGCAATCCAGCGATAAATTGTGGTTTTGGATGGGGCTTCATCACCAAATGCAGAAATCATCCGGTCAACACACTGTTTTTGTGTTAAACCACTTCGAAAGTCATTATAAATCATCACTCTAGAATTTTCTCGAGTCAATTCCATTTTCTCAACGACTAAACAAGTTTGACAAGACCTTGTAAAAGACGGAGAATCTTTTTTTAAATAAATAAAATGGTATTCAATTTTTAAAACCAAGGAGTTTTGAATTAAAAAGATTTTAATATGACAGGAACAGTGGAAATATTCTATTCCCGATACTTTTAGTGCAGCCTATGTATTTTACAGTATGGATTGCACACAGTGGCGGATTATGCTCATTGCCGCCCTAGCCTCTGTCTGGTATGCCGCCCTTTTTGATCAACGAAATTCTATACATTTTGGTTCACCATTTTTATTTAAATATAGCTTTTATTCTTTACGGGACTCATAATGCGAAGCATTATAGGTCCCTTCTATGGCATTTTCGTACGCTTTCACCGCATCTTCAGGGCTCGTTAGGCATAAATAAAAGTCGCAGGGTGTAAGGTCAGGACTGTATGGCGGATGACTCATTATCTCGACACCTGCCATAGTCAAATATTCAACAGTCCGTTTTGCGGAGTTCGCTGAAGCGTTGTCGTAGTGAAGGAGGACGATTGACATACCAGTCTGCAGTAACTGTCCTTCCATCTTCTAGCACAACTGTCGCGAAATGACCTTTCCGACCAAAGGATGAGGCAATCATCTTTTTTCTTTGACTTCTTCCTTTCTTTACCTTAGTTGGCCGATCCTCGAAAGGAAACACCCACTGAGCTGATTGTCTTTTGGTTTCGGGTTCGTAGCAATATATCCAGCTTTCCTCACCTGTGACGATGTCAAATACAGGATTTGAGCAACCACCGCGGCCGTTGAACTTATCTAACATTTGGCGACACCAGTCCATACGAAGGTGCTTCTAGTCGTCGGTTAAATTATGGGGAATCCATCTGGTACAAAGCTTCCTGACGCCTAAATATTCGTTTAATATTTTTTGAACTTGACTCACACCAATGCCTAGGCTTGCCCGTTTCTGCTGATAGGTCACTCTCTTATCTTCCTCTATCATGCGTCGCACAGCACTGATGTTATCTTCAGCAGTCGCTGTTAAAGGAAGTCCCTCATGCGGATCATCATTGAGACTGCTACGTCCACGCTTAAACTCGTTAAATTAATTGTAAATAGTGGCACGAGGTGGGGCTTCATTACGAAATGCTAATCGCAGTCTATCATTGCTTTGTTGTTGAGTAAGCCCACAACTAAAGTCATAATAAATCATTGACCGAAAAATTTCTGGCGTTAGGTTCATTTTCACGCCTAACAAGAGTTTTAGATTTGCTGCCAATTCAAAAAAAACAAATGACGAATGAATGCAGTATACTACATTAGGTTACCAAAGAATTCTAAAATTGAAATTCAAAAAAAGTTTTCATTAGCAATGTTTCTAACTGGCAAGTTCTAAATATTTTCAGTGTTACCCACGTATAATGTATTGCTCAATTTTTAAATCTCTTCTTCCTGGCTTTTGTCCGAGTAAAAGCATCAAGTATGTCATCGTAATCAGTGTCTTGAACTAGTTGAGCTTGAAAAGACAGTAATACCAAAGCATTAAGTCTATCTACAATTGGTAGCGGGAATACTCAAAAAAATACGCAGAGCAATGTCTACATTTTGGATAAACATCTCGAAGATTTCGAGAATGCAATATGTACATTGTACGAGGTGTGTTCAAAATATAACGAGAATTTTTGTTTTACGAAAAAAATCTTTATTTATTCATCAATATCTATTTTGTCCCCTTCAAAGTAATCCACCTCGGATTAAATACACTTGTGCCAACGCTTTTTCCAATCCTTGAAACACTTTTGAAACTCGATCTTTGTAATAGCTTTTAGCTCTTTCAGCGATTCGCTTTTAACGTCATCTATGCTTGTAAAACGACGGCCTTTTAATGCAATAATAAATTAATATCCGTAAACCCATGTTTCGTCACCTGTTATAACACGTTTTAGTAGTTCTGCATCGTTATTAACTTCATTTAGCGACTCCTGAGCAACTTCCATTCGCCGCTGTTTTTGTTCGAAATTTAACAATTTTGGAACGAATTTTGCTGCCACACGTTTCATACCCAAAACATCCGAAAAAATTTCATGGCATGAGCCAACTGATACCCCAACATCATCAGCAACTTCTCTGATTGTGATTCGGTGATCGTTCATAACCATTTCTTTCACTTTTTTCACGTTTTCATCGGTTGTTGATGTGCTTGGGCGTCCGGGTCGTTCGACATCTTCAACGTTTTCGCGGCCATCTTGGAAACGCTTATACCAGTCGTAAATCCTTGCTTTACTCATAGCAGACTCACCATATCCCTTTGTTAACATTTTACAAACTTCACTACACTTTATTTCATTTTTTACGCAAAATTTAATACAAATTCTTTGATCATTTTTTTTTCACAAACGAGAATCGCCGAGCTCGAAAAACACGTCTAACGTTAGCGGCTGCCACTCAAAAAGTAAGCAATGAATATTGCTGAAAATTTTATCGTACTTCAGGGGCATGTGTATCAACATAATAAAAAAAAATTATACAGGCGGACTCTCCATACCCGCGAAATTTAAAAATTCTCGTTACTTTTTGAACACACCTCGTATATTCCTTGAGCGGAGCGTACATCTTCCGTATTTACTAGAGAATCTTTGAGCTGACATTGTTCCCTAATGTCTCTTCCAAATCATAAGGATACTTTTTAACTAATTTATTCGCAAGATTTTTTAACTCAATCGTATCAGATAAATTATCAAAAAAATTTACATTTTCGTTAAGTTTCTGATAAGCGCTTTTACATCCGGCCACGCTTAAAGTAACTTATATTCGGTAATACACATTGGTGCGAAAATTTTCGTGACCAGGTGAAGGTATTGTTTCATTCACCCGTGGCTCATTTGCCTGAATGTTTCTGGTTTTCTTGCGACCTGTATCATAACGATACTTAACTTAAACTCCAGACAGTGCTTTTGCTTTTTCTTCATCTTCAGATTATTGTTTCCCTCATATCTTGAAGAAATAATGCCAAAGAAGCATAGATTTGTACAACAGATGATAAATCCGAATGAGAATCTTAAAGCTTCTCACTTGCAACATTAAAACAATCTAAAATAACATTCCAAACTATGACCAAAATTGCCGTTTCTATATGCTGTAATTTTCGCTGCAATCCTGTAGCTTCAGATCACGTAGTCAGTTTTTCATAACGATTTTTATCAATAAAGTTCAGTGCATTAATTATTCCAGGCTACTGTTTTTGTAACGCATAACATGCATCATCACGAGCAGACGAACGAGTTTGAGAGAGACTCTTAAGTCTTAAACTTGTATGCTGCACTAAGATTTCCCAATAGATATAGTGAAAAAATTATAAAGTTCTTGTGAAGTAGAAAAAAAGTCAACTGTTTCGGTTACAGGCTCAACTGCACAAGTTCCTACTAATTTAAAGAATGTGCTTTCGCCCACGTACTACAAAGCTGTGGAATGAACTCCCTTGTGCGGTGTTTCCGGGACGATACGACATGGATACCTTTAAAAAAAGTACACATTTCCTTAAAGGCCGGCAACGCTCCTGTGATTTCTCTGGTGTTGCAAGAGAATGTGGGCAGCGGTGATCACCTAACACCAGGTGACCCGTACGCTCGTTTGTCCTCCTTTTTCCATTAAAAAAATATTTATTCATCTTGCTCTATTTTTAGGGCATTAAACTCTAGTCTAGTACCTACATAATTATCATTTTTATAGCACATAAAGGCAATTGAAAGGTGATCACTACCGTTGCTACTTTTTTGTACATAGTAGTTACCTGATAAGGAAACCATCAAAAATTAATAAAACACTTGGGTAGAATAATCAGTATTTATGATTACATTATATAGGATATAATTAGGACTTAAATTTAAACGGATTAGACATAATGCAGTCATGTTATATTAATTGTACATTTCCAATCAATAAAGAAGTATCTAGTTTAAATAATGTAGTTCGATGAACACGAGCTTACTTACACGTATTTAAGTTGTATCCATTGATTAGAGAACTATGTATGTGCTACGGTTATAACCGTTATTATATTTAAAATATTAATCCTCGGACCAAATTTGTCGACAGGTTTACTTAGTGTAAACCAAAGCCCAAAAAGATTTAATTGCTTAAACTATAAGTATACTTAACCACTTAATGGATAACACTGAAATTATGACAAACTATTCAATTAAATCATTAAATTACAATTATTTTGGATTTATATTACAGACTTACCCATTGAATCAGTCATTATATTCCAGTTTTGGGAGTGGTTCTACAGCAAACCCTTAATTGCTTAAACTATAAGTATACTTAACCACTTATTGGATGACACTGAAATTATGACAAACTATTCAATTAAATCATTAAAGTACCATAATAATATTACAGACTTGACCCATTGAATCAGTCATTATATTCCAGTTTTGGGAGTGGTTCTACAGCAAACCCTTAATTGCTTAAACTATAAGTATACTTAACCACTTATTGGATGACACTGAAATTATGACAAACAATTCAATTAAATCATTAAAGTACCATAATAATATTACAGACTTGACCCATTGAATCAGTCATTATATTCCAGTTTTGGGAGTGGTTCTACAGCAAACCCTTAATTGCTTAAACTATAAGTATACTTAACCACTTATTGGATGACACTGAAATTATGACAAACTATTCAATTAAATCATTAAAATACCATAATAATATTACAGACTTGACCCATTGAATCAGTCATTATATTCCAGTTTTGGGAGTGGTTCTACAGCAAACCCTTAATTGCTTAAACTATAAGTATACTTAACCACTTATTGGATGACACTGAAATTATGACAAACTATTCAATTAAATCATTAAAGTACCATAATAATATTACAGACTTGACCCATTGAATCAGTCATTATATTCCAGTTTTGGGAGTGGTTCTACAGCAAACCCTTAATTGCTTAAACTATAAGTATACTTAACCACTTATTGGATGACACTGAAATTATGACAAACAATTCAATTAAATCATTAAAGTACCATAATAATATTACAGACTTGACCCATTGAATCAGTCATTATATTCCAGTTTTGGGAGTGGTTCTACAGCAAACCCTTAATTGCTTAAACTATAAGTATACTTAACCACTTATTGGATGACACTGAAATTATGACAAACAATTCAATTAAATCATTAAAATACCATAATAATATTACAGACTTGACCCATTGAATCAGTCATTATATTCAAGTTTTGGGAGTGGTTCTACAGCAAACCCTTAATTGCTTAAACTATAAGTATACTTAACCACTTATTGGATGACACTGAAATTATGACAAACAATTCAATTAAATCATTAAAATACCATAATAATATTACAGACTTGACCCATTGAATCAGTCATTATATTTCAGTTTTGGGAGTGGTTCTACAGCAAACCCTTAATTGCTTAAACTATAAGTATACTTAACCACTTATTGGATAACACTGAAATTATGACAAACTATTCAATTAAATCATTAAAGTACCATAATAATATTACAGACTTGACCCATTGAATCAGTCATTATATTCCAGTTTTGGGAGTGGTTCTACAGCAAACCCTTAATTGCTTAAACTATAAGTATACTTAACCACTTATTGGATGACACTGAAATTATGACAAACAATTCAATTAAATCATTACAATACCATAATAATATTACAGACTTGACCCATTGAATCAGTCATTATATTCCAGTTTTGGGAGTGGTTCTACAGCAAACCCTTAATTGCTTAAACTATAAGTATACTTAACCACTTATTGGATGACACTGAAATTATGACAAACAATTCAATTAAATCATTAAAATACCATAATAATATTACAGACTTGACCCATTGAATCAGTCATTATATTCCAGTTTTGGGAGTGGTTCTACAGCAAACCCTTAATTGCTTAAACTATAAGTATACTTAACCACTTATTGGATGACACTGAAATTATGACAAACAATTCAATTAAATCATTAAAGTACCATAATAATATTACAGACTTGACCCATTGAATCAATCATTATATTCCAGTTTTGGGAGTGGTTCTACAGCAAACCCTTAATTGCTTAAACTATAAGTATACTTAACCACTTATTGGATGACACTGAAATTATGACAAACTATTCAATTAAATCATTAAAGTACCATAATAATATTACATACTTGACCCATTGAATCAGTCATTATATTCCAGTTTTGGGAGTGGTTCTACAGCAAACCCTTAATTGCTTAAACTATAAGTATACTTAACCACTTATTGGATGACACTGAAATTATGACAAACAATTCAATTAAATCATTAAAATACCATAATAATATTACAGACTTGACCCATTGAATCAGTCATTATATTTCAGTTTTGGGAGTGGTTCTACAGCAAACCCTTAATTGCTTAAACTATAAGTATACTTAACCACTTATTGGATAACACTGAAATTATGACCCCTTCGCACATATTTGAGGGAAGGAGACGACCCGGCACATGATGCCACTGCAAGCAATGCCATCTTAGTGAGTATGACGAGGTCCATTAAAATACCATAATAATATTACAGACTTGACCCATTGAATTAGTCATTATATTCCAGTTTTGAGAGTGGTTCTACAGCAAACCCTTAATTGCTTAAACTATAAGTATACTTAACCACTTATTGGATGACACTGAAATTATGACAAACTATTCAATTAAATCATTACAATACCATAATAATATTACAGACTTGACCCATTGAATCAGTCATTATATTCCAGTTTTGGGAGTGGTTCTACAGCAAACCCTTAATTGCTTAAACTATAAGTATACTTAACCACTTATTGGATGACACTGAAATTATGACAAACTATTCAATTAAATCATTAAAATACCATAATAATATTACAGACTTGACCCATTGAATCAGTCATTATATTCCAGTTTTGGGAGTGGTTCTACAGCAAACCCTTAATTGGTTAAACTATAAGTATAGTTAACCACTTATTGGATGACACTGAAATTATGACAAACTATTCAATTAAATCATTAAAATACCATAATAATATTACAGACTTGACCCATTGAATCAGTCATTATGTTCCAGTTTTGGGAGTGGTTCTACAGCAAACCCTTAATTGCTTAAACTATAAGTATAGTTAACCACTTATTGGATGACACTGAAATTATGACAAACTATTCAATTAAATCATTAAAATACCATAATAACATTACAGACTTGACCCATTGAAATTCATTATATTCCAGTTTTGGGAGTGGTTCTACAGCAAATCTTCTATATCGACTTATCCGTAGAATAGAGTTCGATGTGATCATAGAACGAAATCGATTAAAATAGCTAGACGAGCTAAGGAATACGAACTATACAAATGTACGTTTTCAAAATTTTTGTATGCTTAGTAGTTTCGGAAATATAGAATCGAATAACGTTCAATCTGACAAAAGCCCCGCGTAAAAAAGCACGAAGTGATCAAGCAACGGCGCGCGAGGATAGGAGGCGATGTTTGCGCACCGTCCGATCGTCAGTTCGCCCGCTGTTTGTTGGAGGATGGGCGTTTTTGTGTCGTGCGCTTACATTTTTTTCTGTTAGATAAAAATATTAAATTATATAGTATTTTGCATGAAAAAAACTTTTTAGATATTTCGCGATCACGAAAGATGTTAGGTATGCTTAAAGAAGATGAAGAACAGCTTAAACTTAGTTCATCAAATTCAAATGTTCCTGCTGTTAATATGGCTAAACGTGTAAATGCTGGTAAGTTTACAATTTTTCAGTTGTATTGTTTAGTGTGATACTTTATCAAGTTCTTAGATAATAAACATTGCTTGTGTATTGCTTTTTTGTCTCAGTTAATAGTTGTGGGTGTTCGATTTTAATTTAAGACGTTTTTTGATGGAGAAGTAGTGAAACTCATTTTTAGTGTGAAAATACGATTTGCCGAATGTACATTCACAGGGTAATCATTTTTTCTGTAATACAGTACAGTATAAAGTAGAAGTCTTATAAAATATTAAGACAATTTTATACGAACACGATTTAATTTCTGAGTGTTTCATATCAATATAGGACGTTTTTATACGGAATCTGTCAAACACTTTATTGGTTCGATATTAATATGGGACTTTCTTACTGGGATAATAATATCAGTTAAGACGTTCTTCATTTTAAAACATCTTTAAACATAAAGATTTTTCATTTAAAATTTGTTTAAATAACTCTTAGGTACATTGTTTTGCAATTCACATATTATTATTAATAGTATTTTTTTATAAAAACTTATCATAATTACCCCTTTTTAAAATTTCAGTTGTGAATGTTGATGACAACGGCATGGCACAACAAAAGTCACATTTGCCTTCTGGTGGGACACAGGAAATGAACTGCGACAGCTCAATACCGAATGGCACGCCTTATCCGTCTGCCGAGGATACGTACAGCAATCAACTTAGTACCTTTTCTTTGGAAGTGCCTTCCAGCTTCGAAAATTCACCATTAATACAGCTTGAAGAGCTTTTAGATATTTCTGAACACAGATCTACTCAGGTTAATTTTGAACTGTCAGTGCCAACTCCTATACCGTCTCCTACTAATGCCCATTCTATCTGCGACAGCATATTCTGCCCCAATTCTGATGCACACCGTTTCTCCGAGGTTACATCATCGTCATTTAGCACCATGAATTCACCTGCTTCTTCGTACTCTAGCGATCACATAATGTCTACTAAAACGACTAGAAAAAGACAGAGGCGTCCAAAAGAATGGAGAGACCTTAAACGCAAATACCTCAAGAACTTAGGTAAGAAATATGTTACGAAAAAACAAAAATCCGTAGATGAGAAAACAAATGCCCTGAAAAAATATCTTACCAACAACGGTTGGAATGCTTCACCAAGTTTTGGCAACTAGGTGATCGAGCCATGCAATGGAATTTCGTAATAAAATATTCCGATAAAATGAAGAAGAAAAGGTGCCTGAATCAAGATACTCCTAATAATAGAAAACATACTTTTAAATATTATCTTCCACTGATTACATCGAATGCGAATCTCACTGCGAGATAACTGAAGTATGCCAAACTATGTTCATTAATACTTTTGCTGTTTCGACTCGTATATTAAAGACTGCATGTAAGAAGTACGATGGAAGTGCCATTTTAGAGGAGGACAGACGGGGTCGCCACGACAATCATAAGACTGTTATACATGACTCAATGAAACAAAGTGTTTATGACCATGTTCGGGCATTTGTCCCTGTTGCATCACATTATATCCGCAAGAATAGCCAAAAGATCTACCTTCAAGGAGACTTAAGTATTGCTAAAATGTTCAAGCTATACCATGAATGGTTCGACTCTGAGAATTACACGTCTAAGGCTACAAAAGAACGCCAGTATCGTGACATTGTCAACACAAACTTCAATCTTACTTTCCATATTCCCGAAAAGGATCAGTGCGATGAATGCCACGTTTTCCGATTGAAAAAAAATCCAACGGACCAAGAAAAAGAAGCTTTCCAACATCATCGGACTAATAAGAAGGTCGCAAGGCACTTAAAGAGCCAAGAAAAAAAAGACGCTGAGGAGTCAAATGGAAACATGGTTACTGCTGTATTTGATTTTGAAAAAGTATTGCAGTGTTCTGATGGCAATGTAAGCATATTTTACTATAAGCGAAAGCTATCTTCTTTTAACTTCACGGTTTTTGACATGGGTAAAAGGAAGGCTGTTTGCTATATGTGGGATGAATCTGAGGCAAAACGTGGCGCAAATGAGGTTAGCAGTTGTCTCTTGGATTTTATCCAGGCTAATGTTGAGCAAGGAGTCAAAGAGTTTCGCTTTTGGTCAGACAATTGTGCAGGCCAAAATCGTAATCGCTTTGTATTTTCATTGTACATTTACGCCGCAAAAAAGTTCAACATTTGCATAACACATCGGTTTTTACAGAAAGGACACACCCAAAATGAAGGGGATAGAGTCCACTCTGTCATCGAGAGAGCTTCTCAAACCAAAACCATCTATACCCCTCATGAATGGCGTTTATTAGTAAGATGGGCCAAGAATGAAGGAGAAGCCTATGTTGTTCGCAACGTAACCCAGAATAACGTGTTTGACTTTAAACTTCTTGTTAATAATAAAGTTTGGATGAAGGACAGTAAGGGCAAAAAGATTAGCTGGCGTAACATTCGAGAAATTCGTGCAGAAGGAAGTGATCCTAATAAACTGTTTTTAAGTATGACCTGACTCAATCTGAATATAATATTTTAGTGATTGGCAGTAACACAAGGAATTCAGTACAAACTGAACTAAAACCTGCTTATTCTGAACCTATAATGGTTCCTGCTGCTAAATATAAAGACTTGATGGAAATGTGCCACTCAGAAGTTATTCCCTTAGAGTATCATCCATACTTTAACTCTTTGCCACATCACATCACTATTGATGTTTCTGAATCGGAATAAGAAATGTTTTATGTATATTTTTTTCTTTAATGTTGCTTCTCTTTAGAAGTGAATAATTCCAACTGATTTAGAAAAAGAATGTTAATTATAACAAGTACTCGACTACGTAATTTAATATTTGTCTACGTACAATTTCATTGCTATTGAGTAGGTGCATCCATGTCTAGGTGACGACGTAAGACTGATTGATATATAATGATAAATATTTACGGACATGTAAGTTTCAGGCTGCTAATTATTTAAGCCGTGACTTGGTCGTGTAGGTTACCTAGTTAGCACAATGTGATATGAAAAGCCATTTAATGACTATTTTAAGTTTTGACTATTACGCTACCAAAGCAATTTTAGGAAAAGATACAGTTAAATTTGCTGTTAAGTATGGAACTTCACCAAAGTCACGATACCTCTGACTACTCGTATAATAATAATTTTAAATACTTTTTTTAAGTAATTTGTTATTTTTGGTTTTAGGTACATAGATACGTAAGTTTTAGACTATGCATAATTTTAAGTTCATAACTTACTGTTGTGATCGATGGTTTTGTTACCTATTTTGAGAATTTTTAATAAATAAACAATTTTAACTCTAAATTTACTCTTTTATTTAGCTATATTTAAGGTTAGTAAAACTAACATTATTTTTGAATATTTCAAGGTTGACAATCACAAAGGACTCATAAAAGTTTAGTAATTCCAACCAAAAACGACCCTTATTTATATAGAACGTCACTCGATTGATACGTCTCCGTCAAACAATGTCTAATCTTCACTGCGAACTCCCGCTGTTTCATCATAAAACGTCCTATGTTAATATGGAACTCACTATATTGTAAAATAAAGGCAAAAAAAAAGTACACTACAAAGCATTTGACTAGGCTGAGACGTTGTAACAATATACCAAAAAATCTAAAAGTCAAGTATCACCGTCTAAAAGTTAAACAAGTTAACAACTTCTCTAACCTCTACTGAATACTATCAATCCTACAGATCGGTCTTTATTCTACGGATGAGTAAATATCTAGTATCACTTACAATTATTTTTCTTTGAAAATATCAGTAATATATATTATAAAGTTTTACAAACTGTAAAATATTTCTATTTACAAAGGGATAAAGGTACAATCCACCATTGATTATTATATTTATCAGTGACTTTGAACTATTCTCAAATAATGGGTTTATATGTTTGTAGTTGTGGAATCTACAAATTCTTGCAAGATTTTCTACTTATGTTGGAGCCAACAAATGCTTGTCTCTTCATTTCTGAATGTGATAGTCACATAATACCAATATTTTAAGACTTCCGTTTCTTACCAGTTTTTTGCGCTCTCATTTGATCTTCTTCATCCATTTTATTATAGTGAAATTTTATATGAGAAAGAAGCTTCTTTTCCCTTGAGAAAGATTCCCCACATAAATTGCAAGAATACTTATCCTTTTCTTTATCTACAACTTGATTGCCTTTATTTGATGTTGAGATTTGTGGCTCCTGTACTATACTATCTGTAGGTAACACATATGATGGCTCTAGCAATGGATCTACATTGACAAATGTAAAGAATTCAGGATCTTTAGGATGGTCATTTTGTTCTAATATAACTGAATATGGTGGTTGATTGATAAGTGTATGCTGTGTTTTTCGTGATCTCTTTTTTGGAACTACATCAGTTTCAGGCTGGGGTTTTGTTGATATCAAGAGTTTACTGGGATTACCAGTTTGTACAATTGTATATGATTGTTTCTTCGATGCAGGGGCAGGTTTTTCTGGAATAGTTGTGGGCATATCTGGGAATGGTGGTGTGTGGTGTGACACTTTTTTAATTAATCCGACTGGGTAAGGTGCTGGCGCAGCTTTATGTTCAGGTGTCCTCTCTATAAGTCTTAAAGGTGGCGGAGTAGTAATCTTTGGGCTTAGTAAACTTTCAGCTGGTTTTTCAGGGGTTATTATAGATTTATCTTCCACTAATGTAAATGTATTATTAGGTCCTGGTACTAGTTTGTATCGACTATTCATCTGAGGCACAGATGGGAATTGAATAGATGGTGAGATATTTGATTGTGGTGCTTCAACAGCTTTATTGCTTTGTTCTTCCTTTGATAAACATTCTTTTGATTCATTTTCATAGCGTTTAACTTTACTAGCTGGACCAATTTTTGGCTTCTGCTTTTTTACCGTCATAGGAGTTTCTACAGTTTTAACAGTATCATTGTCATCGTCATCTAATATAATAGTTGAAATTGTGCCTGTGAAAGGCGGTTTTTTAACCTCGTTTGGAGGTTTAGTGTTGATGTATTTAATTAAGGGTATCTTGGGTGGTTCCTGTACTATTGGTTTAACTTCTTCGGCAATTTTTTTACCGCCATTTTTAGAACAGCCGTGTGCCATGACCACGTCTTTTCTGAGGAAATTCCTATTACACAATTCACACTGAAACAGAACTCCTACACCATTCACTTTAATCATACTCACATGATCCATAATATTGAAAGGTTTGGGTGCCTCTGGAGGTTTGTCTGTAGTCTCATTCTCACTAACTGTATTTGTGTTAACAACTTGAACCTTTTCAGATTTATTTTCTTCTGGCTTATCAATTTCATTTTTATCTTTTCTATTCCTTAATTGTAAGGTATTTGTTGTTGTTTTTTCATCTACTTTATTTATTTCCTTTTCAGACTTTGGAGATTCTTCAGTGCCTTTTTTAACCTGCAAATTGGTTGCATTTTTTTTATTACTTAAATTCTTAGAATCATTTTTGGGTGTCTCTTCAGCTGGTAATGGAAGAACAGGTATGTCACTTATTCCTTTCATTGCCCTTTTAAGTACAGCATCGCAGAGATTCTCATTCAGCATATTGGACTGGTTTAAATGTTCTTCCCATATTTTTCGTGATTTTTTTATTTCTAAAGGACCTTCTCTTCCCGCAGCATTCCGAAGATTTATTTGGGTGTTGACACATTTTTGTAAAAACTCATGAAGTTCTTCTACTTTTGCTGAGCAACGAAAGCATATTTTTTGAGGCAAGTCATCATTCTCTGAAATCTGAAATTTAAAAAAAATATATAAGTACATATTATAACTATTTAGATGAAACATTAGTGTGACCACATTTACGACGCCAACATAAAGGATTAAATATTTGTAAAAAATATTATATCGTGACTTCTAGAACTTATTCAATATTTTATTTTTAAATATTTTTAGACATTATAAAAACCACAAAGATAAAACTTTCCGTAGTTCCGTAGCCAAATTGCAAAAAATGGAACCCGTGGATTCGTCATGTCTGTCAGTATAAATAATTAAAATAAAATAAATAGAAAAAAAAAAAACAATAGTTTTTGGGAGTTCCCCATACTGAAACTCAAAAATTTTTTTTTTCATAAAATCCATACCCAGGTGTTCAGTAGGTAGGTCAGAGGTTTCTAATATAATATTTTTCGAAACTTAATAGTTGCGCGAGAGAGACTTCCAAAGTCATAAAATGTGCCCCCCCCCCCCCCCGTAACTTCTAAAATAAGAGAATGGTAAAACTAAAAAAAAATTGCTATGGAACCCTTCATGGGTGAATCCGACTCGCACTTAGCAGCTTTTTTATAATTTATGAATAGTCATCTAAACTCTATTCAATTCGAATGACATGATAAATTCACATTTTTTTGATACTGCTGCAAAAAGATAAGCTAATAACTACAATACAGGAGGTTATAAGGTCGGGAAAAAGTAAGGAATAATCTCAGTCTCACTATGGTTAATTAATTTACAAAAGAATCATTTCGACAAACCCTTTCAATAATTTGTGTAGAACTTGAGCAGTACATTGCCTGTTTTATGTTTTTAAGAAGTTGTATGAATTTGTGCGGAAATTTTGAACCAAAAATTTTTTATGTGTAGTGTGTAATAAACAACATTTTGGTGCCTATAAATAAAATAAGCCTTTAATGCTTGCCGTTCACAAAGGTTATAAAAAGAATTTTATTTGTATATTATGAACTTTTTTTATTCGTTTATCTGCAATCAGTCTAATAACTAAAAGCAATTAAGGATTTTTATTAACAGGTCAAGTGTATTCTCCAATGAGAATATCGACTTATTTTATGTTTTTTAATTTCCTGACATGTTTACAGCATCACTTTTTGGTTCAGGCTCTTGTTGTAGCACATTAGAATTAAGATACTATGTACCTTACGTAGTATCTTAAGTTATATTTTGCATTCTTGGAATTATGGCGATATTGGATTTACTGGCACTTCCTCATAGTTGTATGCCATAGTGCCAGCCAGGCTTCAGTATGACTCTTTATATCAGCAATTTGTTGTCAATAGACAATTTGCTATTGCGTCCTAGTAACCATAAGTGGTTCATATAGCGAATGATTAACTCTTCTCTTTTGGTTTTGACATATTTATTCTAGGTCAATCTTCGGTTCAAGTGCATGCCCAAATATTTTGCACTATCTTGGTGTTTGAGTGTAATTCCGTCAAGATGGACTGGTGGACCATTTTCTTTTCTCAGGAAGAACATTACTTGGACTGACTTAGATTACATGGGAACTGGACTTCATCATTTGCATTTTTTTTGTGTTTTAATTGCCTACCTCTGGTAGTAGTTAGTCTTGAACTCCCAAGTTGTGTGTTTACTGTTCCAATGTACTCCTGTTATAAAGATGTGTCCTAGGGTGTTAGAGAATTGGGTGGACATTCCTTCAGTAATCTTATGCCTTGGAGTACAATATACTGCCAAGAAATTTATGCGACCTGTATTATCTTTTACAGTTATTGTTGTTTTTAGGTATTTTGTCTTGTATTCTGTTAGTAGAATGTGTTAGATGGACTTTCTAATAATAATCCACATGCCAGCATATCCTGACAATTGTTTTCCTCTTTCTTGGTTCCTCTATAATTACAGGCTGGATATATGTACTTTATATCCTGTACTAGTTTGTTCTGTGGTCCTGGGGTAGATTATTATTCTACTGTGCTTCCATTTCTCCCTTTCTCCACTTCATCAGTTTGCAGAACGCCGTCTCTAGCCCAGTACTGAGGATGCTGCGCACATAACATCCTCAGAAGTGTTAAGACTCTCCAGCCAATGTTGGTTTTGCTTCGCGCCGAGTATTTGATTTCCCCGGTACCACCTACATCTGGGAGGCATTCCCCTATCCACCACACGGGGACGAGTCTGATGGAAGTCACAGCAACTCCACACGGACATATATATTATAAACTTAAATCTTAATTATCGGTATTCAGTTAAACAGCTTGTCCTTTGACAAAGGTATCCTCTAAAGATTACCATGCCTCACTGTTCTTCGCTATTTGGATACATTTTGGGTAGGTATGTTTAGTTTGTCATCCTTTTCTTCTAATACCATCCATTAGATACCAGCTTATAATAACAGTGTTCCTATATCAGTGTTGTATATATTGATTTGGCTTCTTTGAATTTAGTCATACTTTTTATATCTATCAATTTGAATCTATCTATTATTATATCTATCAAAGAAGTGATAAATAATCACTTCTTTTAATACCAAGTATGCTTCTGTCTATGCTGTTCAGACAGAAAATTATTTTAATTGATCGTTTTTCTACTAGTAATCCATGTCTAGCAGCCAAGCGTCAATCAAGGTAAGATTACATAATGTAAAACTTTCTTATCTTAGTTGGCTTTCTATTATATATACTAACATTATGCCTTAATTATATTTTAGTGTTTTAACAAGCTAGATGCAATTGGTATTTTCTGCTATCAATCTAAAGTATTTATTTGTGATAGTCATCAAACATTGTTAATAAAGGACAGCATTATCTCAATGGTCATGCTTAAGTGATAGAATTCAAAAACTGAATGTAAACTGAACTAGCTCTTCTGAAGAGCCCTGATCAATGGTCCTCCAGGGCTCAATATTGGGGCCTTTGTTTTTTTTTTTATGGAATAGGAGGACAAACGAGCGTACGGGTCACCTGTTGTTAAGTGATCACCGCCACCCACAATCTCTTGCAACACCAGAGGAATCACAGGAGCGTTGCCGGCCTATAAGGAAGGTGTACGCGCTTTTTTTGAAGGTACCCATGTAGTATCATCCCTGAAACACCGCACAAGGAAGCTCATTTATGTTTTAATTTAATAAGCTCATTATTTATACATGTTTTTCCAATCTATTCTATAGAAACATCCCTTACATTAAAAAAGATCATTGTGAGATAGTACTATTAACCAACAACACTTGTTTATTTTTTTAAATTGTCGGACATAAAACAAAAAATTTGAAGATTAATGTGATCCATGTAGGAGTGACTGAATGTAATACACCTTCAACTATTATATTTAACTTACTTATGAAAGCTGCTGCAAGTGGTTTGATATTTAAAGGCTTTATTGAATACATACTAGATAGATTACAAAATAATATGGCATCTTATACATGGATCAGTTATTGTGGCCTAAATTTGGTGAACTCAACAAAAAATGATATGAGTAATTTAGTGAGAATGGATGACAGCAGAACTACAAAAATTCTCTCATGTTGAACTCCACAACAGGCACATCCACATGGCACAATGAGATTGATTGGATAAAATGTAGGGGGACACTCTAGTCCCTAATATTCTTATTATGAACAGACATACAGCCTCGCAAAGGACAACCAAAGATTGGATAAACTGATGGAAGGTAATAAAGGAGGCTAAGAACAACAACTGGGTTGTAGCACTGAGGTGAGGTGTCATATGTACAAGTGATAAAAAATTATAATACATTGCTGTAAGGCAACCTATACCTCAAGGGAATGGGGTATTTTACCTGTTAGAAAAAATAGATGTTTTTTGAAAAAAATTGTCAATGTTAACTAATTTAAATTTTTAAGGAGCATAATTTTTGTTGGAGCATGATAGATGATTATTCAACTGGAATCATCACCACCTTAATGTGATTTTCCATTAAGTCATAATAAACAAGTAGGTTGATATTCATCTGAACATACATAAGTCACTGTTATCATTTTATTGGAAACTGAGAGTCCACAAATTGTCATACAATATGTTTTTGCACTTAATAATATATTAATAATTTAAAATCATAAAAACAGGTTTATAAATATAAATATAAACCTGTTTTTATGATTTTAAAAGCTCTATTCAAAGATTCAATTTTGTTTGTGGTACCCTGCTATATAGACAACTTTATCGTTGTTGTAATATTAAGTTTGGGACACTGTTAATTTTAAATTCCTTCAATTGACTTAGTACTTTTTTACCATATGACATGAGTGAAGTTTAAAAAAAAATAAACATTTTTTTTTATGGAATAGAAGGACAAACGAGCCTACAGGTCATCTGGTGTTAAGTGATCACCGCCACCCACAATCTCTTGCAACACCAGAGGAATCACAGGAGCGTTGCCGGCCTTTAGGGAAGGAGTATGCGCTTTTTTTCAAGGTACCCATGTCGTATGTTCGCGGAAACACCGCATAAGGAAGCTCATTCCACAGCTTTGTAGTACATGGAAGAAAGCTCCTTGAAAACCGCACTGTGGAGGACCGCCACACATCCAGATGGTGGGGATGATACTTGTGGCGTGTCGTGCGAAGTTGCAACTACGTTGCACGCGGTCAAATGGGTTGAGCTGATACTGGGGTGCGCCAGACCACAGATGACAGCAATACTCCATGTGTGGCCGGATCTTTGCTTTGTACAGTGCTAGAATGTGGGTCGGCTTGAAGTATTGCCGTGCTCTATTGCTGACGCCCAGCATCTTTAAAGCCAATTTGGCTTTGCCCTCCAGATGGCCACACAATTGTGCCATATGTTAAAAGTTGACTCACAATTAAATTGAATTAGATTTAATTAAATTACAATAAGATACATAATTATTATTTTACAGTTTTTAATTATAACAGGTTGACCAAAACATTTACCAGCAATAGTTATGATAGAATAAATAAAATAATTTTAAATACACTAATTACAATTCAAATTAACTCAATAAGATTATATTAAATTCAAATATTACATTTTTTCACTCAACTTCAATACCTATTAACTAGGATAATTTTTTACTATCCCATCTGCCAATTTCCTGAACTGTGTTATTGAATTTGAGAAAATTTCAATCTCTTAGCCTTCCTTAGTACCAACAGGGACTACAATATTATGAATTGCATTATAGCAGCATTATATGTTATATATACACATATGCAGTTCTGCTAATTATCAAAGTAGGTTTCTTTAATGTTTGTTCTCTACATAATGATGAATGAGGTACTCATGATAGTACATCATGGTGAATTAAAAAGACAATGTGCTTTAACTAGTCTCTGAAATATTTTACATTGAAAATACTCACCTCCTCATGTTAACACCAGGATCAGACATAAACTTATGATGCCTACTACGCGAGAGCATATTGTGTGTATTTATTCATTCATTTTCTACTTATTGTTATTGCAAAACAAATAAATAAAATAAGAAATTACATAACAATACACAGTCTCACACCTGTATTCCTGAAGGGTTAAGGTGTATTTTATCCATCCATGTTTCACTATGTATAATTCCCACATAATAAGGGGTGAGCCTCCACATTATTAAACTCTGGGCTGCTAGTGAGAAATTTCTTATGAGAAAATGCCCCATTCCATACCCAGGAAGGGTTATAAGCCCGGCCCAAGAATGGAATACCTACCTACCTATTATTAATATCAGGATGTTCAAAGATAGAAACATATATTTGACTAAATTTATCCGTGAACAATTTCTGAATAGGAGCCTATTAGAATTACATCTCTTTATTGGACAAAACATTTTTGATTTAAGATGTTAGACTCATTTGCACACACACAAACACAATAATGCTTACACATTTCCACTTCACGGCAGATAAAGGTGCCATTGTGGTACCCATAATCCACAAATACAAATTTGGAATTATTTTCACTTCAAATAATCCTACATTGAAGTGCTTAGGTATGCGGTAGGTTACATAATAAAAAAATCTTGAATAAAAATAGTGTGTAGGATGCTTTTAGAAGTTGTTCCCTTTTGTGAACGCCAAATAATTATATGTTGTGATTGGATAATGTCTTTCGCACATTTTCCAATCACAGAGCAGTAAATATAGTGATTCAAAGTACAATTCAAGAGTATTAACACTAACAGGCCAATCTTTTAAACTTAAATGCATAACATAATATATTTAAATAAATACAAAATGTAAAAGCAGTTACAATTACACACGTTTTTATCCTTTAAATGTATAACATTCGCGTAAATCAACTAACTACTAACTAACATTACATAGATTCATAATAAGATTAAAATTACCTGTCTCTATTGGGTAATACATAACTACAGTGAATACAAATTTGGAACGATTTTCAATGTCAAAAGAAAATACACATACAAAATAACTTCGTCAGTGCAATAAATAGTGGTCATTTTGCATTGCGAAAACTTAGCACTACAAAAATTGTATTAATATACTAGGATGCCACAGTTGCTCATCATACCGCTTTGCTGTGGCGTATATTTAAATAGAGATTTTTTTTAATAGATGTTTATAGACCATGTTAGCATTTAGCATGCTTAATGACTATGAAATTTGAATACTTTAAAAAGTGTTTTATTATATATATATATATATCAATATTTATCCCCAAAACTAGCAAAGTAGATATCCATGGGCTTGGCTACCAGGTACGCCAGTATCCAACTCCAATATATAAATAATATTAAAAAAATACATCTTACCACAAATGGCATAATTTCATCAATTTTCTTAGCGGTTGTTTTTTCTGCCTCAAATATGCCTAAGAATGGTCCTTCTTTATTTTCACATAGTCTGCAAACCTTCAAATTAGCGTTTTGAGACATGGATTTTTGAGGTAATTCGGGATTTGAATCACTATTTGTAATAGTGTCTGTTTTAGATTTTATGTCTTTCTTACGTCTATTTACATTTCTTTTCTTAGCCATTTTTTAAATTTATCCAAAAAACACGAACGAGGCTGTTTAGCTTAAGATCAGCGGTAATCGGTCAATAAATAATATCACAGACTGTCAATATTCAATAGTTCTAATCTTTTTCACTTCTTTAAGAGCTGCACAGCCTCGTTGGAGTTAAAGACAAAAGTGTTCTGTGTTCACAGCACGATTGGTGGCACGGCCATTTTGTGCTCTGATCGGAATTCGGAATACGTAGGAAAATTTTCTTCCAGCAGATTTAGTCACTTAGCGCACATAATTTCCACGTACATTACTACTACACTAATATATATACACACTCTTTGAAATACTCAAATAATAATTTTATTGAAGATTCCCAAATCCAAATATTTCACAGCAACAGCATAAAACTAACACAATTTGTATTTTGTTATTTTGTTCATTGTATTATAGCTAGCAACGCCATCTCATGTTCAAAATTAAAAAAAAAACGTAAGTCAGAAGCTTAGAATATTGACACTATAGAAGTAGTCCCCGCGTGCCCCTTTTAGATAGGTTGCAATAGTTTTGACATGAGTAGTCTTAGGTGATGTCATATTATTATTATGACTAAAATTACCCCTCACGGAATCGATATTATAATGTCACATACTCCACAGAAGATTGGGAATGTAGATGAATTAAACATATATTTATTTATTTTTTTAATTGGCCAATACAGAACAAATACATATATTTTTATGAAATAAGTACCACGAAAACCTCACGGGTTTATGTACCTAGAGCCATTCAATTCTTTTTTCCAAATTCTATTCTTTTTTCAGGAAGTATCTTTTAAAGCGAGTTTTGCTTTTCGTTGTATTTATGTACATTTCTTGCAGCTCTTTGGGCAGTTCGTTAATGTAATCTGGTATTACGTAATTGACCGTTCTCTTCCCATATTTATTATTAATTTTCGGTTAAATGTATTTGTGATTTATATCAAGTTGCCGTAAACCAAAGGGTCTATTTTTTTCGATTCACAGGGTGGGATTACTAATTTCGGTTAAAATAGAAATTAACATTATAAATTATTAAAATCACTTAGCCTATTAAGATACGAACTCTAATAATGATCAGGAAATATATTGTGTTATTTGTTATTTCTATTCATCTATTCATGTATTTATTTTCTTTCATTAATCTATTTTTCTAAATATGTACAACAACTATGTATTTATTTGTGTAAAAAGTGTGTCAATATTGTTATTATTATCTTTATTACAATTTAATCTTATTTTCTACATTTATATATGTATCATATTTATAAAAAACAATATTACGAATATAAATATAAAAAATAGAGTCCCGCCGGCGTTAGTTCACGACAATTCCGCCGGTGGTTAGGGCGACAGACTGAGGAACTTCCGCACGATGCACGCCGTTCCCAAAACAGCTGCTTTCTGTAACTGACCCTTTATCCAGTTATTAAGCGAGAGCCTCTTGAGATGATGGTCGAGGCTCTTTGCTATAAAACCGTTAACGGAAACGACTATTGGGACAATTATTGTTGAATCAACATCCCACATGTCAGTAACCTCGTGTGCTAAGTCTAGGTACTTCGACAATTTGTCTATTTCAGCTTTCACAAGGTTATCATCACACGGAACGGTGATATCAACAATAAATGCCCGACGCTCTAACCGATCTACCAACACAATATCAGGCTTATTAGCAATGATATTTCTGTCCGTGATGATAGATCGGTCCCAGTAGAGCTTGGCATGGCTGTTTTCCAAAACTGGCTCCGGAGTATACTTATAATATGGGACTTCAAAAAGGAAAAGATTGTATCGAAGAGCAAGTTGCTGATGGATAATCCTGGCTACTTGGTTGTGTCTGTGCAAATACTCTCCATTGGCAAGACGAGAACAACCGGAAATAATATGTCTGATAGACTCACCAGGATGATGGCACGCCCGACATATGTCTACTGTGCCATCCTTCATGATGTATTTCCGGTAGTTATTCGTCTTGATAACTTCATCAGCAATTGCACAGGCAAAACCTTCAGTTTCCCCAAAGAGGTCACCAAATCATAGCCAGGTCATAGACGAAATCGTGTCTACATCAGGTCCGTAGAGAGCCCGGTAAAACCGTCCATGAAGCTCTTTTCCCCTCCATACATTCATGCGATCTTGAGTACTGAGTATCGCCGGTTTTCGCCAATTCTCTTTAGATAAAGAGAGCGGAGTAAGTCCATTGTCTACTGCCACAATTTCTCGATGCACTGCCCATTCTTTACGTAGGAAATATTCCCTGAGATTATACAGTTTACGATTATGCAGGTTTTTGGCACTTAGGCCCCCGCGGCCTCCACATTTCCGTGGGATGTATAATCTCGTCAAAGATGAGCGTGGATGGTGCATCCGGTATGTCGTCAGTAGTTTACGGACCTTTCTATCTAGGGCGTCCAGCTCGGACTGAGTCCATTTTAGAATGCCAAAAGTGTATATTAATAGGGACATTATCCAGCTGTTGACAGCACGTACCTTGTTTCCACCAGACAGGAGGCTTTTTAAAACTTAAGTAAGTCGGTTAAAGAAACGTACCGTCACCAGCTATTTAATGTCCCTATCTAAAAATCCGAGGCATTCTGATATACCAAGGTATTTGTAGGTTTCAGTCACACTAAGTGATTTGAGAAATAATGAGTCTGAGAGTTGTATATGTTCGCTTTTTACAACCCTGCCTCTGAGTACATGTATGGTCGCACATTTATCCACACCGAATTCAATTCCGATGTCATGACTAAATGTTTGCGTAAATCATAGGCCTTCTCATAATCAATCCAAGCGGCAGAGAGGTTCTTCTTATTTCGACGAACCTGTTGGTTAAAAGCCATCTCAATGAGAAGGAGCTCCCTTGTACCACGGGACCCAACCTTACATGCATTTTGAGCAGGGTTTATTTTCACAAAAATGTTATTTAATTTTGATGTCAATATGGATGTAAGGAGCTTATAGATTGTGGGTAAGCATGTTATTGGTCGAAGGTTTCTAGGTTCCATGACACTACCCGATTTATGGAGCAGAAAGGTGATACCTGTTGTCATAAAAGAAGGGAGGGATTCCGATTTAATGGCTTCCTGATATTGTTTAGCTAAGCACCCGTGTGAAGACCGCAACCATTTCAACCAAAAATTTTGTAATCCATCTGGCCCTGGGCTTTTCCAGTTGTGGGTTATACTAATTGCGTTTGTAACATCAAGAGGACTAATAACAACAGGCGCCATAGGTTGCAACCGTTCACACGAGCGCTCAACGGTATTCATCCATTCATTGTCAGTGTGGGTGATGGGCACCGACCAAATATTTTTCCAAAAAGAATACATCTAATCCATATTTGGCAGGTGAACATCAGTACCACCGGGTGCGTGCCTTGTCGTCCCAACTTCTATATACCCTTTCTTTGGTCACTTTGGAAGATGCGATTCTGATAACATCTGTCTGCGCATTTTTTATAGCGGTGGATCCGGTTCGCACACGCGGAAACCTTCTACTTTAGATAGTCAATTCGTTCCGTGACACAGGTACTATAATCTGTAGGTTTTATATTTGTTCCAGCAAAGGCCTGTGTCACAAAACGCATGACTCTTGGGCGGGTATTACCCGATCTAAAAAAGATTAGTTTGCCTATCTTGGTTCTAGCAGCATTGATACGTTGTTCGATCCTTTTTTGCCAATGAGGTGTTTCACCAGCGACGCGTGCCCCCCTATCATAATCCGGAAACCTGACATGAGCGACCCGGCATGCTGCAATGGCTGCACAGTAAAGGATCAAATGTGTATCAGCAAGGTCTTGGCTAGTTTGTAAATAGGTATGAAGTATACGATCCAGAGCCACAACTAACGATATGTTACGATTATGCGTAGGAAAACGGGGAAGTCGCGTTTTCCCAGAAGCTGTTATTTGTCTGAAATCGTGAATCGAATCTTCCAAAGCCCTCCTCAATTGCTCATTATCATGGGTACTTACAGTTACAGTCTCGACGTGACATCAGATTAGTTTTTGAGTTCGCTTGATCGTTAGATGGTTGAGTCGACTACTTCAGAGCGTAGTCGATCAAGCGTAGCATCATCCAACACGTTGTTGCGTTTAATAAACCGCACTTGATCAGACAGTCCTTGTATCGTAACGGTCATTCCTGGTTCAAGGATCTGAAAGAGAAAACATTCGGGAACGATACGCGGTGAGGTTAATTTCCCTTTCTGTCGCCCCAAAGTACGCTCGCATGACATTTTCGTTGATAATATTTGTCCATCTCATGCGGCGCACAGGGCGTCCGACTGACCCCAGGCGTGGCAGCGGTGGCCTCCCTCGGCGCGGCGCAGGTGCTCGGCGTGGCGCTGGAGGCAGCAGCGGTGGTGGGCGTGCGTTCTTTGTATTTCTCCTTGTTAACATTAACTATATCACTGGTTCACTGGTCACATATTTTCTTCCTATATGTCTATATTAAAATTTTTGCATTTTTGTCTATTTTATGTATATTTTACAATTTTGGTATTCTTTAATTGGTTTTCCTTATTATAATATAGTACTTTTTGATATAATTCCAATAAAAATTGGTAAAAAATTATATTTTCTAATTTTGATGGAAAAAATCGTGACAGTTCACTTCAACAGCCAAGGAGGTTTTTTTTATTATTATTATATTAATAGATATATACAAAAACAAAATATCATAAACTAGGAGTGCCGCGCGCAGCGGAGTCATGCATGCGCTGAAGGGCTGAGCGATCAGTGGCAGGGTCGCAGACAGAGGCATCTGTATTTGATCTTTGAGCCAACCGCTTAGCGAGAACCTTTTGATATATTGAAAGAGGCTCTACGCTATAAGAACGCCGTAAGGACTATCCGGGCTATGATGATCGAGTCAACGTCTCGTTGGTCATCTCGTTAGCCAAGTCAAAGTACCTACTTGCTGACATAGATACGGCGCGACTGGTATACTTTAGTTATTTCCATAGTATTATGTCCTATGGTGTATTGCTATGCGGCAACGCTGCCGATATTAATACAATATATTTTATGCTGCAGAATAGGGCTATTCGCGCTATTCATAACCTAGGTCCTAAAGAATCATTGAGAGCAAAATTCAAAGAAATTAACATCTTGACTGTTGCTTCTCAATATATTCTTGACAATATAATGTATGTTCATAGGCACATAAGTTAATTTGCCGAAACTGTCCTAACCATAATGTTAACTGCTAAGTCGAGTTGGCAAGTCTTTTGTGGGCCGATGAATATGCTTTTACAACAAGATCCCAGAAAATGTTCAAAACAAAAGTATTACGTTCTTCAAAAGAATTGTTAAAAAACGTCTGTGTGGTAAAGGTTACTATAACATAAATGACTTTCTTTATGATACCACAGATTTAAATGGAGTGACCGCCCTCAGACTATTAAATAATAAGTTTAATTGAACAATATTACTTTGTAAACATATTTTTTCGATGAAAAAAAAGAAGCCCGCTGAGTTTGTTGCGCCCATTCTTCCCAGATCTGAGGCATTCATTTTGGAATGGGCGGTAGTTTTGACTTTCAATAAGTGATATCTCATCCTATTTTGAATAAAAATATTTGAATTTGAATTTATTAATTTTAGCTTGTTACAAATTGTATTGAAAACGTTAGGTGAAAAGCAACACTTATGTGTGGAAGCTAACTCCTGGATTTTTATATTCACTACGGCTTTGGCACCCAATCATTTAGTTAACTTTTAAAATTTGAAAGGAATCCGTACATATATCACTCCAAATATGTTTGAAAACAATAAAATCACAAAATTACTATTCGCAAGCTAAATGACACGACAGATCTTGTTTGTTTGCCTCATAGTTGACATTGAGGTAAAGATTAGAATACGATAGAGATGCAAAATCCATGGTTTTCTCCCGTTCTATCTCAGCCTAAGTTGTATATCACTTGTCCTTTCTATTTATAATGAAGTTACCAGCGCTACTTCTGTAGATTTCATATTCTAAGCTCGTATGAGAAGATCATCCAATAAATACAAAAAATGCCTATCGTCATATACTACAATAAGAGTGTCGTAACACAATACAAATCGTGGGTCGTTTTGTATAATAAACATAATTATATTATGTTTTATTAAAATATATATTTTTTGATAGAATCCTAATGTGGTGCGCCCGTCACCCTAAGACTGCACAATACTCGAATAATATACAAATCAGACACATAAAAGAGCAATATATGCGTACATTATATTTTCTTATCTTCGATTTGTTTATATTAACCTCGTAATGAGACAGGTAGGCACTGTAAAAATAATCATCGTTCAATACCACCTGTAGCCGGTACGTACACAATAATTTAAACTGTACTAAACGAAAAACGAGAGCATCGGGTCTTTTCAGGAAAAAAAAATAGTTTTGTTAAAAAACCTAATTTTATACTTCTGCTTCTTTCGGGCGTCTCTGGATGGCATTGTTTTTTACGAAGGTAGGAAACCGAATTACATTAAAAATATATACGAGTATATATCCTATTATATTAATTAAATTGAATTAAATTAAATTGAATTAAATTAAAATCAATTAAAAATTAAATTATGCAATGTGAAATATGTGTTAACATATTTTCTAAAAAATATTAACACTTATGGGCCAACAGTCTGAAATAAACAGATTTAATTTTATTTATTTTTATTAAAAATGTATGATTAACACTAGAATTTTGATCAGATATAAAATTATAACGAGATAAAAAAGTTAGATTGAAATATTGTGTTTTTTTTCAGAAAATAAGTCTAGGTAACGTATATAATATTAATACTTAGAAAAAATTAGATCCATTAAAATCCATTACAATTTCCCCTACACATTACATTATAATATTTTGTAACTGCATTTAGAGGACTCGATTGCATGGCTCTTGTTCTGATAGCTTTAAAATTGATTAATCTCGATTTCTCAGATCTGCTAAAATACAGGGAAATAGTTTCGGTTTGAAATCTCGTATCATGGAAGTTTTATCTTAATCCGTAATAGCCAGTGTAAAGCCAATTTCGATAATTTTATTTGAAGTAATTGAATAGTACCGAGGTCAATATAACATATGGTTTCAGTAACTGTTTGATGTAAAAATAAAATGATAAGCGCTTTATTATTTATAAAAACTTATGTTAAGATATATATTCTATGTAATAATCGCTTACAGTTAGTTTTTTAACGTTGGTAACATTACTCGAACACCGATGAATGTAGGCATATGGACTTGCATCCCGTGCCACTAAATAAAATAAAAAAACCGATGAACGATTTTCCATATCCGCCATCTTGGATTTAGTATGGTACCAGCCGGGGGGGTGGTGACATATTATTATTCTCGTCATCAGCCGTAAAATTTAAAATATCGAAGAAGCAGTAAAATAAGTGATTTTAAATTTATATTTGATAGTTTTAACTTAAACCGTCAAGATGATGGCCGGTCAGACGATAAATGATAGGCTTCTTGCTGCTCGCCAT
This sequence comes from Leptidea sinapis, assembly GCF_905404315.1. NCBI lineage: Eukaryota > Metazoa > Arthropoda > Insecta > Lepidoptera > Pieridae > Leptidea > Leptidea sinapis. The sequence goes on from NC_066266.1 coordinate 15,297,300, forward strand.
AGTATTGCTGGGCAAGGATTAGCCAAATCAGTGTGTAAGGCTACAACAGAAGAAATGATTGCACCGAAAAAGAAACATTTAGATTGTAAGTACTGTTTTTGCATTGCATAATCACACAAGAAGTAAGAACTAATAACTAACGATTTTTTGCTCCACCACACAGATGATTTTCTGCTCTTGACATTGAAGTTTAAAATTTACAAAAAGCATTCATACCTGAATGATTCCTTTAGTAAAATAATTATTTTATTATATTGTTCTAACTTATGTATATTGTATTTAATGTCTCCAAATAAAAATGACAAATCAAATATGTAATTAAACTGTTACCTTAAAATAGTTTTCTATTTCACATTTTCTTTACATACACATTTATTGTACATATACAATCTTAGATCATCTTGCATAGCAATCGACAATATATTGAGGTCCAACCCTATTTTGTCCTCCCTTTTTTTGTGTTTGGAATCAATAATAATCTCAACAAATGCATATTATTATTTTTAACATATAAGATATATATATATATATATGTATATATAAATACTGCAAAATAATTCAGAAATAAGTTGATGCAAGCATGATCCTCAGAGAGTGTGCCCATGAATTGTTAGTTTTTCCTAGTGTTTAAGTTTAACCTTATTTTTATGTTTAACTAGGTTGTATCAACCACAATTTTAAAAATTTAATTATTTTATTTGCAAACACCAAAGCCTGTTGGCTATAGGGATGCATTGAAAGTTTGTTACCACCCTCCTGTTATATTTTTTTTTATTCCACCATTTTAACTTATTCTACTACTTTCCAGATGGGCTCTGTTGTCACAATTGGATGTAATAACTAGAAATTCTCAGATTTTGTATAAAGAATGATATAGTGATAGCTGAGAATCATCCCCTATTAACCTTTCCATTCCGTGAAACTCTGATTGCACACAGTATGCCTTAGATAGGGGTGATATAGCATGCACACAGTGTTCTGTCAATGTGTATTAATAGTTTGCTTAATAAGGATTATTGCTATAAGAGCATGCAAAATAAACCATCTTATAATCAAAATAAGGGTCAGACCTTGGTGAGGGAGTAGTGTGGCACTTTTGGTTTTGGTATATCTGAAAAAAGGTAGTTCCGAAGGTTAATTTTCTGCTCAGTCATGATTCTGGCCTTTTAATGGTTTATATTAAGATAGTGGATCATTGTGGCTTAAGATGATTTATTATTATTAAGCCTTTATTCCTGCTATTTACAATACATTGTATACACATATTTTCCTATAAGATAACAGTGTGTCCTGTGACATATAATATCCTGTTGTTTGCTGTTCTAGTCTAAATAGCACTAATTTTCTTTATATCATCTTCAGTGTGATAATGCTTACTAAAAATTGACATTGTGTTTTTATTGTAACAACCCTGTGGTCCATTTTTACTCACAATGGGCTGCAATCTGACATTTTCACTTATTTTTCAGGAAATAAACACTAACATCTTCATTTGTAATAAATATTAAGAGTTTAAATCACTAACTGGTTTTCAATTCTTTTTAAAATAGTTGAATGTGCTGCACTTTGTGAATAATAATTGACAAAACACAAATTATCTAGTCATAGTTTGTGCTAGACTTTTAATATTATTATGTATGTCATATTTAATATTATTATGTACTTGTAATAAAACTATAGATATGAGTTTCTGTACAAAGAAAAAATGGTCAAAAGTGAGTCAAGGATGTAAGAAGAAAAATAGAACAAGTCAAAGTTTTTCTAATTTTTTGGATCTCTGTCTGGTTTGTACAGGCTAATCTCTGAAACTCTTAGATCAATTTAATTTAAATTTTGCATGATGGTACCTTACATCCCCAGTCAACATCTTAGATACTTTTCATCCCAGAAAATTATAGAGTTCATGGCATAATAAAGAAAAAAAACTATAGTAACATATAGCTTAGTGCATGCACAACAACTTCTCTCATATATATCTATAGTATGAGTGTAAGAGCTTTTGTGAGCTCTCTTTTGACACCCTTCTCAGAATGTCCGACCTTTGCTTGGTCAGGAGTGTAGTGCCTATCCGACGCTCATGTTGCAGACCCGCCATGTTTGGCACTACAAGTCAGCAAATTTGGATAGGATACATTCCTTTATTGCATCCGCCTCGAACACCTACCCTTTACATCCTACGAAATTTCGAGCGATTGCCACTTCCTCCCTCCAGATGGAGGGCAAAGCCAAATTAAAGGCTTAGAAAGAAGCTGAGCGTCATAAAAAGAGCGCGGCAATACTTCAACAACCAGCGCACATTCAAACACTCTACAAAGCGCAGGTCCGGCCATATATGTAGTATTCCTGTCATCTCTGATCTGGCGTACCCCAGTATCAGCTCGATCCATTCCGCTTCGTGCAACACAGAAACGTCGCTTCATTGTGTGTCTGTTACCGCATTTATCAGGAGTGTTCCTAAGAACTGTTTCACCTGATTCCTGTCGCCAAATTCCACCTTCGCACGACACACCACACATTAGGATATTATTCCCACTATCTGGATGTGTGGGGGTCCTCCAGAGCGCATTTTTCATGGAGCTTTCTTCCACGTACTGCAAAGCCGTGCAATGAGCTTCACTGTGCGGTGTTTTTGGGACGATACGACATGGGTACCTTCAAAGAAAGCGCGCGCACCTTCCTTAAAGACCGGCAACGCTCCTGTGATTCCTCTGGTGTTGTCTAGTGTGGTGATCACTTAACACCAGGTAAACCGTAAGCTTGGTGCTTATCCTTTTCCATGAAAAAAAAAGTATGGTAAACAATGCTTTTTTAGGCCACACAGTAAAGACTCAAAGACTCAGTAAAGTATTTTATTTTATTCAGAAAACATACATCTTACACCAATACAGTTTTCACTTATATGTATTAACAAAAGCAGTTATTGTAATATACAGTAAAGTAAAATACAAAAACTTAGAAGTAAAATACAACAAGAATTGTATGTACCATAATATTATTTGGCTGTATAAATGGTAGATAAAAGTAGAGGAGTAGAAAAAATAATAAAAGATACACTGACTCGTTTCCCATTGGTAATTACACTGGCAATGGGCAGATCATATATCACAACAGATAACTTGATAAAAGATGAGTGTAAAAATCAATTAGAGCTTTAATAAAGAAAATGTAATGTTAAAATAATAAATAAAACATTAGATATCTTATTTTGCATGAATAAATAATCACAGATGGGGACAACATATATGCCACTATTTATCACGCTAGATGCAGATATAGTACTTTTACTGCTTTATAGGATGTAAGCAGATGATGTAGCAGGTAGCAGCTAGTATACAATTTGACATACATCATCATCATCAGCCTTTGTCCACTGTTGGACAAAGGCCTACCCCAAAGATCTCCATTAGGATCAGTCCTGCGCTGCCTTTATCCAACGTATTCTGGCGATCTTGACCAGATCGTCGGTCCATCTTGTGTGAGCCTACCAACACTGCGTTTTTCGGTACGTGGTCGCCATTCGAGGACTTTACTGGCCCAACCATATGTCCGTCGAGCTATGTGACCTGCCCACTGCCACTTTAGTTTGGCAATCATTTGGACTATGTCGGTAACTTATGACTATGACATACATTGTTATATTCAAATCTGTGACTAAGAAACAGACATGCACCTAATGAGATTAAAACTCAGAGCCCTTGACTAAGGTCACAAACCACTGGTATTGAGTATAAGTATTTATTTATCACTCTAATATTTGGTGGCCATCTGTTTTATGCTGTATCTGTTTTGCTTTCAACAACATGTTAGTGATTGCTGTGAAATATGATAAAAGACCAGACAGACTTCCTGTGTTATCTGTAGGGTGCTTGTATTTTAATTATGTATATTTGATGTGTTTCATTTATTGTATATCGTTTAAGTTAATTTAATGATAAATTTTTGTTACGTATAAATGTTCTAGTTATTACATTTGCTTGGCTTATATTATAGTAGGGCTGACCATCTTTGACATCAAGCAGCATAAAGGTTCCAATACCTACTGAATTAGTTATATTATGATGTGTTATAAGTTCAGATGACCCTCAGATGTTTATCTAGATTACTGCTTACAAAGGTTTCCTTGAAATGCTTTTTGAAACTCTTGAGAGTGCAGTACAATGGCAAAAGAAACAACACTACACATATTTAGTTTTATGGGCTACTTATTGGATGATAAAATGTATTGAACATCTTGGAAAAGAGTTAAACTTGCAAGTAAAAATTTTAAGAGAAGTGTGAGATTAATATAAACAGGGCTCAGGTTCTTTTTGTTACTTGTCACTTTTCTTACACATCTTACAAACAAAACTAAAATCCTATAGAACTCAAAATGGATACTGTTTTTGCTTGCAAATAATTTCAATTGTGTTTATTTTTGGGTCAAGAGTGCTTCATGTGAATTAGTCTTTAGAAGCACTGGCGATCACACTGGCTCTTGTGATCTCTGCCACGGTCACGTCATTGTGGGTGGGAGGTGTCAATATTTATTGAACTCTACAAGCAGTGACAATGTTATCAGATGCAGCTGTAAACAGTCGGCGTTGAATCAATCAAATTCGCAAATAAGGAGTCTTATAGTCGTTACGAGGGCTGCACTAAAAGTATCGGGAATCAAGGAAGTGACACAACGTAACTATTTAAAAATGTATTTATTGCTTTTCGTAGTATTCTCCGCGAAATTTGACACATTTTTCCATACGATGGAACCAATCATTGAAGCAACCATTCCATTCGGAAGTTGGGGTCTCCAAAATGGCGGTTTTGTAGGCGTCCACAGCTTCTTCAGGTGATGAAAATCTGTGACCACGCAATGTATTATTTATTTTAGGGAAAGTATAGAAATCATTAGGGCTTAGGTCGGGGCTGTACGGCGGATGGTCTAATAATTCTATGTTGTCTTGCTTGCTCTAAAAACTCTTTGTTCTGTGCGCGGTGTGAGAACTCGCATTGTCGTGATGGAGGATGATGCGGCGGTTGCAGTTCTCTTTACGGAGTTCAGAAACGACCTGTGGCAAACAAATGCTAGCATACCATTCTGCATTAATCGTTCTTTGTTCCTCAAGAGGAATAGTCGCAACATGGCCGGTTTTGGAGACAAACGTGGCCACCATGTTTTTTTGCAACACTCCACGAACGAACAATTTTTGTTGGCTTTAACTCACTTTCGAACACCCAAACTCGTGACTGGTTTTTTGTTTCGGGTTCGTATGCGTATATCCAGGATTCTTCACCTGATACGATGTTTTATACAGCATTTGAGGATCCTGCGTGGAATCTTTCGAGAGTTCTAACGCACAAAGTAACGCGAGTCGCTTTTTGCTATTCACAGAGCAAATGCGGTATCCATCGGGAAAACAACTTTTTACTACTACTAATTGTTCATGGAAGATTATTTGTATTTGACTCATGCCAATGTCTAAAGTTGCCTGAATTTCGCGGTATGTCACATCTCGATCTTCCTCAATCAGCTTACGCACAGCATCAACGTTTCCTTTGGTGACGACCTTGACGGGGATCATCACTGAGCTTGACACGTCCACGTTGAAATTCAGCAAACTAGCGATAAATTGTGGTTTTGCATGGGGCTTCATCATCAAATGCAGAAATCATCCGGTCAACACACTGTTTTGTGTTAAACCACTTCGAAAGTCATAATAAATCA